>NC_034591.1:97702845-97731006 GCF_900095145.1 Mus pahari | reverse complement strand
TACCCAAGGAACTGAAGGGGGCTGCAACCCTGTAGGTGCAACAACAATATGAACTAACCAGTACCCCCTGAGCTCGAGTCTCTAGCTGCATATGTAGCTGAAGATAGCCTAATCGGCCATCATTGGGAAGAGAGGCCCCTTGGTCTTGTAAGCTTTATATGACCTAGCACAGGTGAAGGCCAGGGCCAAGTAGTGGGAGTGGGTGGGTAGGGGAGCAGGGGCAGGGGAGGGGGTGTAGGGAACTTTCAGGATAGCATTTGTAATGTAAATAAAGAAAATAATAATAATAATAATAATAATAATAATAATAATAATAATAATAATAAAATTCATTTTAAAAGTCAGAAGGAGATATCTTTCTTGAACTTAAATTAAATGGAAAAAGGCCCTAAATGCACTGGTTTTAAATATAAGGCACAATGCTTATCTTGGTGGGAAGTCAAATTCTCTTTTGGCTGTTGTGACAAAGGCAGGACTGGTGCCCACTCCACTGATTCACTTCATTTGTGCTGGTGGAAGAGAACTTTCCTTATCAACATCATTGTTTTCTGACAGTATGAGAACAATGTGGGACAAACAGTTTTGAACCAAATACAGTGAAGGAGAGATGAGGGGAAATGGGAAGAGTAAGAAATTAGGGAGGCAAGGATGAAGAAAAGATAATGGAAAGAAGAAAAGAAAGAAGGAAGTAGGGGGAAAATGGGGGAAAAAAGGAGGGAAGAAGGGAGGGAGGGAAGAAAGAAGGGAGGGAGGGAAGAAAGAAGGGAGGGAGGGAAGAAAGAAGGGAGGGAGGGAAGAAGGGAGGAATTTGTGTATCTGTGTCTGTGTTCTACTCAGTAAAATTTGTGAATATAATGACATAAGTTATTAAAAAACAAAGACAAAAGGGCCTGTGGGTAACTCAGCTAGTAACAGTGCTTGCTCTACAAGCTTGGCAATCCATATTTCATTCTGAGAAACCACTTCAAGATGGGAGGAGAAAGCAGACTCCACTGGCCTCATGTACATTGTGGCTTGTGGAACTACTCACACACAATAGGCACAAACACACAAAGGTACACACCATGCATACACACAAACATACCTACACACAAATTATATGTATATATGTATCATGCACATGTGTATCTATACAGGCACTCATATACACAAACATACACTTCTCGATTGTAAATAATATATTTAAACATAAAAAGAAAATATTGGTGCCAAAACTGCCTTTATAGACGAAAAAGAAACAAGAATTTTTGAGGTAAGAGGTAAAATAAAAAAAATTCTTCTCAAAGAGAAAAAAGTGGTATTGAAAATCAGCAGTTTTGGGGCTGGAGAGATGGTTCAGTGGTTAAAAACACCGATTGCTCTTCCAAAGGTCCTGAGTTCAAATCCCAGCAACCATATGGTGGCTCACAACCATCTGTAATGAGATCTGACTCCCTCTTCTGGTTTATCTGAAGACAGCTACAGTGTGCTTAGATATAATAATAAATAAATCTTTTTTTAAAAAAGAAAATCATCAGTTTTTAAAAAATAGGCATTATCAAAAGATATTTATTTCTATGCTTCACAATGAAAAAATATATAAAATAATGAAAACTAATTCTGCTGCTTTGAATAACTCTAAAACTTGAGTCCATAGCAGGAATAAGTAGTGTTCAAACACAATATATATATGGTATTTCTCTAATAAAAATTTTTAAATGAATTGTTTAAGGCAATTGTGTTAATAAATTTCTGAAGAACAGCAGGAATATACATACAGGGCTTCTAAATGCCTCTTGATTCTTCTTTGTGTGCTGGTTTTATTTCATTTTTTCCTGTGCAGACACCAGTTGTCCAGTGTTCACTAATGCTCACTATAATTGTATGTAAGGTTACTGTGTTGGGAGAGAAGGAAGGAAGGCAGTGGTGGCTGCAATCCCTGTGAACTTCCTTTACAGTCAGAACCTTAAATGTAAACATTTACTTAGATATGTATATATCCCAAGGCTGATATAATGGGAAAGTAGAAGATACTAAAGGTTCACCTGTGCGTCTGGCTGTATATCTGTTTGTCTATCATTTATTTTGAGAAAGGATCTTTCTATGCAGCCTGCTCTAGTTTGGTTCTCATTATATAGACATGACTAAGCTTGAAAACAGCTCAACTCTGACAGGATTGAAGTGTTTACTACCATGTCTCAAATGTATCTAATTTTATAAGTAGAGGTTATTGAAGATGGTTGTATAATTGGCTATAAATCATTGAACATGTTAATGCTGCTAATTTTAATAGAATATAAAAGTGTTAATTCTGAAACTAGGTTTATACATCATATGTGTACTATAGAGTATGTAAGCCTTCATTATCCATTAAATGCAAAAGTAGTTTGTAAATTTACCAAGGTTCATATTGTAGCTAGAGGCATTAAAGAGTTCAAGTTCTGTGAAAGGCAACTACACAAATATTCCTCAAGTAAAATTAACAAATTGAGTTTAATGGGAATTAAGTAAGTGATATATGAGAGAAATTAGGTGTCTTCGCACAATGTCAACTATATTATAATATTTTTAAAGCAAATAGATAAAGTTCTAAAGGTGTACATTTTGTTGCTGTTATTTTTAAGTATATAATTAGAGATTATATTCATGATTTAGGAAAGACTAGATTTAAATTAGATTTACTTCATGATATTTGAAGAGACATAGCTATAATAATTCTAAAGGCATACGAAATGTAGAATATCAGAAAGGGAGCACTTAGACAAGCATCCTTATTTCTTTGTTGCTTTGTTCCTGGAAACAGAGTTTTACACACCCCAGGCTGAACTTCTCACTCAGTATCTATAGGAGAATTTGAACTCTCAATCTTCCCATGTCTTCATCAACATTATTGGTATTACAAGTGTTTACCATCACGACTGGATTGGCATAGACCATCATGCCATTCCTGAGGGAGCAGCTTGTGTGTGAAATGTGGTTGAGAATATAGAGAGGAGAGGTCCATGTATACATCTTACTATCTTATCCTCAACCTTATTTCTTGAGGCAGAGTTTCATTTTAATTCATTTTATTTTATTTTATTTTACTATTTTCTTTGTCTTAATTATTATTAATCATTCCATTCATTTACATCTCATGATATTCCACTTCCCGGTTACCCCTCCACCAATTCCTCCTCCCACATCTGCCCTTCCCTTTGTCTGTAGGAGGATGCTCCCTGACCCACTAACACTCTCCTGCCCCACCTCTCCATCATTACCTTACACTGGGGCATCAATCCTCCCAGGACCTTTTCTTGCTGAGCTTTCAAATTCACTCTTTTGGATAGATTAGCAGGACAACAACATCTTGGACTCCAAGTGTCTGCACCCATGTAGCAATAGGATTATTAGAACATAGCATTGCACCTATCTTTTTTGCATGGATACCAAGGATTTTAACACAAGTCATGATAATGAAGGAGGCAGTGGGCTCTCTCCAAGCTGGCACATACTATTAATACTATCTGCTTCTGAGTCTTAGAAAATCTGCTCCCGGGCAATTAAACAATACTCTAAGCTCAGCTAATCTCTGAGACTACTTGCGAATGAGACACAAACACCTAATAAAAGTTTCTATCAAAAATTCTGTATTCTGTAAAAAAAAGAAAAGGAATAAATAATTGCCTTTGAATATAGTATTTCTGTTAATTTATCACTCCAAGTAATGAAACAGCCTCTCGTGTTTCTTTGAAGCTTCTACAAAATTAGAATATGTCAGATTTCATAATCATCTGCTCTAGGACCAGGAAAATCTGAAACCATACACTAACAGTCCCTGACCTAATTCAATGTGTTGGGAGCAAATATGGATTGGGTGCAGTTCAGATATGTGAAAAATGTATTCTTTTGATTACTAAAAATAAAAGTATAAAATAATTTTATAGTGATTACCAGGCATGAAAAGGAATGACAGTTGAAAGAAATAGCAAACAACAAACAAAATCTATGCAAGTAACATATGTCCCCTTATATAAAGTTCATGTATGTATTTGTATTTGATTTATTGTTGAGATATTCATAACTCTTTTGATAGGAAGTTTCCCATCTTCAGACTAAAACTACATTCCCTTTTGAACTTTACTAAGTAAGTTTTTGTATGTTTTGTAACATATAGATACAAACTAATCATCAGCATTTTCTTGGAGTACTGTGTCCTTACAAATAACAGTAATATTAATAACACACGTGTGTAGAACTAACTCATCCTAACAATCAAAGAGATTGCTCTGTGTTTAAGAGGACAGGCTACTCTTCGAGAGTATCCAGTTTCAGTCCCCAACATTGATATAGTAGCTTACAACCTTATGTGACCTCAGTTAAGAGAATCTGATGGCATTTTCTGGCTTCCATGGGCATTAAGCACACACATGGTGCACATGCATACATGCAAAATAACACTCATAAACTTAAAAAAAGTGAGATATTATCCATGTTAATCTCAAATAACTCCTGACCTTAACTACTGTTTTAATATAGACATAAATAAAAAAAATAGAACCACATATTGTGGGAGGGCTTGAAAGATTGCTTAGAAGTTAAAGACATGTACTGCTTTTGTAGAAGACCTGAGTTCAGTTCCCATTACTCACATCAGGGCATTCATGACTTCCTGTAAGTCTAGCTTTGGAGGCTCCAGCAACATTTTCTAACATCTGTGGGCACATGTCTGCACGTGGCCATACACACAGAGACACACAAATAAAGCATTTTTTTAAAGTTGGAGAGTCATCATAAATAAAAGAAATTATGTTTAAAGCATCCATGGTTTAATCTAACTTATTTGTCTTCCAGAAAATAGGAATGGAAACTATCTCCTACTTATCACAAAATATAGCCTTATAATCTTGCTTTCACATCAACTGTTCTATTTGTTACAATAATGCTCATTGGGTAGCAGGGACAATTGATTTCCATGACATGTACTTCAGAATTCCAGTTAAACCCAAGTGAGAGAGCTAATCTAACAGGAAACCTAACCCTTTATCCTCTGCCTTGACTGTAAGCAGAGGTAATTTAATCACATCTCCTAAGCTGATACCTGGAAATGATTAAGCATCACTGTTAATGTTGGTTTTATTTCCTCAGAGGAAGGGATGCAATGAAATCCATATACAAGCTGTACAAATACATGGCTTAGGCTGAGCCCAGAGCATTTCTAATTATCCCTAGGCCAGGGCCTGGAAGCTTCTAGCCTGTGTACAATCTACAAACCCCGACCTTAAAGGCTTTAACTTCTAGACTGTATCTGCTAACCTAGGCTTAGAATGTTTTGGCCTCTAATACTTACTCCCAAACATAACTCTCCAAGCTGATGATTCAAACTGGCTTATCTCAGCTTCTCCCACTGAATTGTTCTTCTTGGCCTCAAACTAACTCTAGCAATCTGTTCTAATGTTCTGGCCCTTCTCATTCTGTGGTTCATTCAGTATTCATACACAACCCGTCTAAGTAAACTCTCCTAATAAAACTCTCTCTCTTTCTCTCTCTCTCTCTCTCTCTCTCTCTCTCTCTCTCTCTCTCTCTCTCTCTCTCTCTCTCTCTCTCTCTCTCCTACAACTGCTGCTCTCTTAAGTTACCTCTCTTTTCTGCACTCTTCTCCCAAGAGTTGAACGTATTATATCTCTGACCCATTTTGTCAAGTCACTCTCAGATTTGTGACTTTCTCCTTCAATTAGATGCTACATTCAAGCATGATTGCTTCCTTCTATAAACTAACATTATCATCATTGTTTGGAACTAAAGGTGTATAATAGAGGCATGTCAGTATTCCACCCAGATCATACCATAATCCAGGCTGTGTTTGCATTCTGGGCAAATAACATAGACCTGGAAGGGATTGGATGTGATCCCTAGCCAGAGCAACCGTGTTGCTGGATTAAGATTAGTTTACACATCACACTTCATGTGATAGCTTAAAAAGGAAGCCAGTAAATATAAAGGTTGTGGAGAAGTTGATGAGACAACATATGTATAATGCAGATGGTATCAGAAGTATAGAAACAGAATTTTTGATGAAGAAATAAGTGATTCAATAAATAGTCTGGGACTAACCTCAGGAAAGGCTTACACTAGGGGCCATGAAGCCTTAGTAGTAGAATTACTAATGGACACACTGAATCCTGTATCTGAGACAACTTGTGCAAAAGACAGAACCTAACATCCAGCCAGGGTGGAGAAACAGGTGAGAGAATCCAAGGTTGGGAAAGAACCTGAAGACTTCAACAGAATGACCAAACTACACATGTTCAGGACAACAGCAAATGCTAACCAGGGAGGCGTGGTTGTCCTTGGAGTACTGCCATTGAAGTCATAGTAAGACTTTTAAATCTTCATTTTGAGGCCAAATTGGCTGTAACTGTGATAAAGAGGATTAGTTAAATAAAAAAAAAATTAGTGTCAGTGGTGATGCTTTCCATAGAAGATGAGAAAAATTCAGACATGTGGTCCTCTCTGCGGCTCATCATCACCCTTGGGTTGCTTTGTCATGACGAATGCCTGATGCCTGTTCTCAAGAGAAAATGCTGATCTTTCCAATCAGATTCTGTACTCATGTCAGAATCAACCAAGATTTACATAGCATGCTTTTTCGATACTTTGATATGGCAACACGATTCTCTGATTGATTATGACTCTTTGAGCTGGTATGCAACTCTTGACATAGTTCTTCTTTGGGTAACAAACAAAGCACTGTGTTGGATATTTCAAAAACATTAGTGCATTGTCTCACCTGTCTTTCATAATGTCTACAGGAAACAGGAATCAATAGGTATAGATAGCTTTGGGCTTTTCTGAATCTGCATGGGTAAGATATGTATGGTATCAGCAGCAATATTTGCTTCTTTACATTTCTGATACTTTCCATAAAACTTACAATACAAATGATATTCTGGCTGAGCTATGAATAAAATACTTCAGTTTCAGAAATGATTACGAAGAACACTGTGGCTAGAATGTACCACTCCTTCTAATGTATAATCAGTAGTACTTTTTATATTTTAAGTTTTAAAAAATTATTTGTATGCATGTGTCTCTATGTGCGTGCACATGAGTAAAAGTGCCATTAGGTTACTTGGAGGTGGGGTTACAGGCAATCATGAGTCTCCTGATTTGGATGGTAGGAAATGAATCTGGTACTCTAGAAAACAAGACGTACTCCTAAGCCCTGAACTTCCAGCCTCCATCAGCAGGGATTCTGCTCACTGGTTTTATCAAAGATGTTTACTTTATGATCAAAGAACATATTTTTAGATGACTTCTGTAAAACAGTAGTTCTTGGTTCTAAGATATAGTTTAAAAACTGGGTAAACAGTTTACATATATTCTAAGAAGACAGTAATATTATAGAAAGAATTCTTTTATAGACAGAAGAAGGACAAAAAACATGACCATCCCCAAAGGACACACTCTCCCCTCTTGTTGGAGACATTGAAGTTAGTCAAGAATTGAGGCCCTGTGATTGGCATCTATTTAGCAAGCACTTCTAGTCAATACTCAACAGGCCTAATTAATTGATAAACTTGGGGCTGTTGAGGCAAAAGAAATTAATAAGAGCTTGCTGTACTATATTAAGGAAGCCTTAATTTTTTTTTTCTGTTTCTCGTTTTTTAGAGACTTTCTTTCTCTGATTTGATTTTTTCACAAACAGCAAAAAAAAAAAAAAAAAAAAAAGAAGCATACACATTCTATGAATATGTGTGACTTGCATTGACTTTTAAAGAGGTAGGAAGATGTTTAAGATCAAGACTCAGTGTTAGAACATCTTTTTCTTTTGTATGATTGGAGAAATTCTGAATAAAACATTTTCATTTTAAGTTACTGATAGATTCCTAAATCATTGCGTCATTCAAATACTTAAAGAATTATATAGTATACATATTTGTGTGAGTTACCATATATCTATGTGGTGTGTATGCATATGGTTTCTATATGTACAAGCATTGTCTATCTTATGTCATAGGAAATGGATGAACTATCTTCAATAGAGAGCTAGACTAACTCTCTTAATCTCAACTGAATTGATTCATGAAATGTTTCTCTGTTTATCCCCATTCATTTTTTTTCAAGTAAATATATATTCCTATGTTCAAATATAACTTGTCTTAGCTATTGTTTATTTAATATTTGCTGATATAATCTATTCAATGAAGATATTATTAAATAGTTTTCTAAAAAATAAAACATAAATTGATTAGAAAGACCAATATTGTATTTAAGCATCCTTAACAAGGATAAGTACACAATCAAATAGATATAAAGACTTCAATTTGGGACTACTATGTACAAAATAAAGATATGTGAGACAGAGCATCATATGGTATCTTTCTCTTGTCTCTCATGGGCTCTTTCTCTCTGTGCACTAAAGGGAAAGCATTTCTGCACAAGGCATCGAAATGCTGAATCCATTACAAGAAAGGCTGCTTAAGTAAGAAAGATAGATCCCCTTCATAGGAAATCAATTTTAGAAACTTACTTTATATAGATTTTTTCTCACCCTGCAAGAGAAATGTAAGTGTAGAGAGAAATGGCAAATGACAAGGGGTCTTTTCTGCCCATTGCTTGAAAGGTCTGGTGCTGTTAATGGAGGTTCCTCAGAAAGTTGATTTAGTGACACCTAGAAATGGATGACCAAAGTCCACAGGGGGTTTCAGGAAGAGAAAACAAAAATGAGGCACTGTCCCTGCAAGGTGTTTTAACTCCTGGCTTCTCCAGAGAATGCTGAATCATTGCCCCCTTCTTCTCTGGGGACAGCTACAAGTTCTATTATGCAAATCCTAGGATTTATGAGAATTTCTGAAATGTATTCTTTTGTTCTTCTCCTGGGATCCGAGAAGTTTCTCTACTCCTGTTATCCACAAATATGCCTTTTTCATCTTCTTATTACTTATTTTATAACCATCCATACAAACTGACAAAACCCACAGAGCACACAATGGTTTCTTATTTTCCAAATAAGTACGTTATTCTTTTCTGCTCAGCTTAAATGTCACGGGCTTGCTCTATAGTTATCTCACTGACTTGGGCTAAGGGAGCATTCTTCTATAGTCCAGGCCTACTTGCGATGACTGGTGCTACCCCCAGTGTGTTTTTATCATCTACAGCAGTCATCAATCAAGATAATCTCTCATAGATATGTTCACAGGCTAATGTGCCCTGGACAATCCCTTAGTTACTTTCTATAGATTTCTTTCAACCTTCAAGAGAAATGTAGTTATAGAGAAGAACTGTGAAATGACAAAGGTCCTGTTCTGTCAATCCACTAGTTGATACTCCCTTAGGTAATTGCAAATTGTGCCCACTTGACACCCACTGATAAGAAGTGCAGAAGGAAAAAAAAGAAATCAAGTAGTTCATGTGCATAATACATACTGTTTCTAAGCAAATGGTTAGAGTGTATGCTCTCTTTCCCTAGGGTGTTATATCTCAATATAGAGGTATAAAATAACCATGAAAGAAATTCTGAAAATTACTGATGTATATTAATATCTGCCTTTAAATTTAATACCAAGTTGTGCATTCTTAATGTATCTGGCCCTTTGTTTGTGATTGACTCAGTCAAAACAAACAATGCTTCTTCATTGACCACACCAAGAAATTTCATCTATGAAAATTATGTAAATCTTCCCCAACCACTGGTTGATAGTCAGAAGAAATAATTCACTGATCAGGAAGGGTAACTGTACCACAATCAGGATGAAAGGTGAATAAATAAACTAATTAAAGGAACAATGTTTTCTTCCACTTGTTAAAAGGAGGGAGTGATTGTGTTAACATCTTAATGCTCAAAACTTGTCTGTAAATTGTTTGTTTGTTTGTTTGTTTGCAGTTTTTAAAAAAACCTTTTTATTCTTATCATTTGCATTCTCTCTGTGTCCTTTCAAATAGAGATTCCCAATGAAACTAACAGTTATGATGGGCCCTTCTTTAATTTTGTTGATCTTCAGCTTCTCAAAACATTTTCAGAGATCTAACACTATAATCATTAAATGATAACATTATGCAATCTAGAAGATATAGTTTGAATTAAAACACAATAAAAATAACCACTCATTCTTCCTTTAACATCTAAGTTACTAAAGATTCCCCCCTTAAGTTGTTCGGTATCAGGGCCCACAATTTTGTCTCTTGTGGGAAGGAATGGCCCAAGATAAGAAAGAAGTCAGGGACTGAGAGTCACTGAGACCCATAAGATTCATGAAACATAGCAGATGTAACCTGGCTTATTCCTTCTGGAAAAAGCACTCAATAAAGATAGAAGACCTGCCTAT
Organism: Mus pahari; assembly: GCF_900095145.1. NCBI lineage: Eukaryota > Metazoa > Chordata > Mammalia > Rodentia > Muridae > Mus > Mus pahari. The sequence goes on along the minus strand of NC_034591.1, from coordinate 97,720,720 downwards.
TCATGCAGGTACATGCGGGAGTCTATATTCCCTCTGACTTCCAAGACATACAGAATCATACAAATTCAACATTTTGCTAGAAAATATTCATGGCCATATAACTCTGAATTACATCATTGTTTATAAATTAGGTTATTAACTCATGATTTCCAGAAGCTACTGGGTGCTCACCTGAGTGAACTCAAATGGTCTATGTTGGCGCCATGTTGTCTCAACCTTAATTTTTAAAAATGTTTTATTGATTCTTTGTGAATTTCACATCATTCACTCTAAGCCCGCTCATCTCCCTGTCCCTTTGTATCTGCCCTTTGCCCTTGCAACCTATCTCCCCCCGCTAAAATACAAACACACAAACAAACAAAAACAAAACAAAATAAAGCATAGAAAACATTTCAGTGTGGAAGCAGAAGTATATCAAAGTGTACCCTACAGTATGCACCTGTGTCCATACATCTTCACTAGCAGTTGTTCATTTCAATGAGACATTGGTCTGGTTTGATGTCTCTGGCTTGTGACATCATCAATATTGGATCCTCACTGAGGTACCTCCCAGTTATCCTGTTGGTGCTCTGTGTCATGGAGATCCTGCAGCATTGGATCAGCAGGACTGGCTCTTTCATGCATCCCAACAGTCCATAGATGATGTAGATTTTGTTGTAGAACAACTCAAAGCTCTGGATCTGGGCAAGGGTGGTAGCTGAACTGGTCAGTCTGCTAGCTCTCCCATATCTGTACCACCAGGACGAGCTCTCTAGCAGTGCTCCAGTTCGGCCACTCAATAGCATCATCTGTAGGAGGTAGGGTCTGTGCCTCCCTCCTCATGCTCTCCGTTCTGGTTCACCCACATGCATACCTTCAGAACCAGCTACACTGTGCTGCTCAGTCAGGTGGGGGCTCTGCCAATGAGGCGATGGTTTAGCTCTTCATCTCTCATACCCTTCCAGGATGGCTAATTAAAAATGCAAAGCAAAGGCTTGAGAGATATTTAAAAGCATGCACAGCTTTTTACAAACAACCCATATTCAATTCCAAGTACCTACATTGGATGGCTTACAACTACTGTGACTTGAGATATGGCACATATGTGCCCATCTTCTGGCCTCCTGCACTGGAGTACACATACACAAAAGCAGAGACACACATAGAAATTAAATAATACCTTTTTATAAATATTACCGATTTATAAATATGAGAAACGGGAATTTCTATATTCAGATTCAACTATGTGTGTGAGTCTACATATGAGAGGGGGGGAGGGGAAGAGAAAGAGAATGAAGGAGAGGGAGAAAGAGTGGGGTAACAGCTGTGATGTCCAAGTATATCAGTATACACACATATATTTATATGTATGTGAAGTCCAGAGATATTTTCAGGTTACTATCTAAAGTGTCACCAACCTACTTTTTGAGGCAGAGTCTTTCGCTGGTTTGGAAGATATTACACAGGATAAGCTGGTTGTCCATCACTCCCAGGTGTCTGTTTGACGCTGTATCCCCCACATTAGGATTACACATCCTCTTACCCTACCCAGTGAATTCTGTGTCTCAAACTCAGGACTTCATGCTTGTATAAAAACTATGTTACTGTGGGAAATACATCCCCAATTCATACAAATAGAACTTTTCCAAAAGGCAAATAGGTAGAAGAAAGATCTGGAAGAATTTGAGATAAAATGGGGATTTGGCAAAGAGAGTACAAATCCAACATAGAATCAACAATAAGCTCTGAGTGCCTGGCATTGCTCTATCCAGGTTCATCCATGCTCTAGAAAACATCTGTCAGGAATCTAGCCAGTCTTATTGTGAATATAGCAGCTACGCAGGAAATAGGCCTTGAGTTATTGAGCATAGCCAATGGCCTCAGTAAGCATTTGAGTTTAAATTATTTCTTCGTTGCATTTTATTTGTTTAGAAATGAAGTTAAGCTAGTGTTGGCAGCTTTGCAAATAGCCCAGACAGGCGGGCCAACTCAGCACTAACAGAAGTAAATATCGAGGATGCTGTCTGATATAACCCAAAGGGTGCATTTCTGTTTTCAATACAAGGGGACTAGAAACAAAATGTCCTATGTAAAGTTAAAAAAAAAAAACAAAAAACAAAAAACAAAAAAACAAAAAACTACTGGATTAGCTCAGCAGTTTCTTCTCTTCAGACAAATCAGCTTCCTACTGGGCACTGACCTTGTAAACTTATATCACTATCTACAGTCTGATGGTGTGACCTTGGAATTAACTGGAAAGTTGTTCTTCTGTCCTCCTCAGAGATGAGATATTCCCCTTTTGGGGAGCACTCAGTTATGCTGAGTGCCACATACCTTTTTACCCTTCTCTCATAAAAAAACAAAAGTCCACAGTAATCCAGAAGCATTATATATCCTAATAAACTATCAACATAAAGACTCATGCTTATTAACACAGAATCACTTGCACTTTTCAGTTAGACTTCAGTATGAGAGTCAGTGCTACAGAGGGAGAAACACAACATGGCTGCAGATTACCAAGCAGACAACAGTAACAGTGAGGATAATGACATCATTCTCTAACGTCAGCCCATTTTTATGATTCATATGTCTAGGCATGAGATGGTAAATATTAAAAAAATTAAGGCTAATCTGTTCATGTTATCATATTAATTCCTCTTAAGTTACTTTGGTCTTTATTTACTGAAACAAAATATTGTTGAGTGTTTCTGAAATTTTCAAGGAGTTAATGATAGTACAGAAATCAAATACTAAGAATATGATTGAATTTTTTTTACCACACTATTTTTGAGAGAGAACTGTGCGTGTGTGGTGGTAGTATGAATGTGTGCATAGGTTTTTTTCAGATGCAAGCACCTGTTTCTCTCTCTCTCTCTCTCTCTCTCTCTCTCTCTCTCTCTCTCTCTCTCTCTCTCTCTCTGTATCCATCTGTTAAAAGCTAAAAATAAGATGTTGTTTTTTTAATAATCCTTTATATCTTTCTATTGTATTTCTTCTTGAGGCAAGGTTTCTCTTTAAACCTGAGGTTCACCAATTCACCAAGACTAGCTTGCCAGAGAGCCACAGGTTTATTCCATGCTCCTACTTGCTACAGTTATAGGAACACACAACTGTGTGCTCTTGCATCACAACACGTAGCTTTTTACATTGTCCTAGATCCCAAATCAGGTCCTAATTCTTATCTGGGAAGAATTTGACTGAATGAACCATTTCCTGAGCTCTTGGAAGGCTTAAAAATAACATATAATAGTCTTTAAATGTAACTGCTACAAGTATGAAAACTAACAGGAAATGAACTCAAATGACTTAACAGGTATTAAAACAGTAAAATGAGGAGGTGCAGGCTGATTTTTATATGTTTTCATGATTACATGTCATTTGTAGTACTCAGAAAAGCATTTTATAAATGAAGTTAATATTAAATTACTATCTAAATGTGAAATTTATTGTAAATGTTACATCTACACCCCCAGATTATAAATGTCAATTTTATCTAAATAAAGGGCTCCTAGACTTCTAATTTTTATTGCTTTCATGACTCATAGACTTCTGTTATATCAGGTATTGGCTCTTCGAATGAAATTTCAGTAAACTTTTCATATACAAATATAACATATATGTAGACAGACATAGGCATAGGTATAGACACAGACATATATATAGACATAGACATAGATATATTCTAACATGGCTACTAAATCCCTAATGAGATCCTAATGCTTATATAGGAAGTATTTAACAGACTGATCCATTTCCAGAGCTCTCCAAAGGCTGAAAATTTTTATATGTACATAAAATTATATATACATTAAGTATAATATATGATTATATATTATATAATTATTTATGATATATAATTATATTATATGTTAGAGTATATAGTTTATAATATAATATCATACTATCTAATAATTATATTGTATAATTGCAGTATATATAATAAAATTATGTGAAATTATATATTATGTGCATATAATATATATGACAAAATTGTCTTTTTATTATATCATAATATTCCAGAGGATATAGACATCACTAATATGATAAAAAAAATTTGAACCACAAAAAGTACAGTACAAGTAAATAATAGGAATAGAAGCCCAGGTTTTAAATTCCAGTAGCTCTTATCTTAATCACAGCTATATTCTCCTGGTTTGTTCCATTCGGCTTCATACTTCAAAACTTCTAAAACCAGAGATGGAAAAATGAGAAAATCTTCCCTCACCAACAGATCAAAATACATACAGAACACACATAATAGACCTGCTCTATGCTAAGGCTTGCAATTTCTAGAGAAAAGTGATCTCTAAAACTTTCCTCTGCATTTTCACTATCTGAAATTAATATGGCATAGAAACTGGATGAAAACTTGCATTCTGCCAAAGTATTCCACATTTTTTCACTACAGACATTTGAGATTTTTTCATACAAATATTTTATATGGCTTATTTTTTGAGATTATACTATAATTTAACACTTCCCAGTTCCCTTTCTTCCTTCCACATGCCGATAAGTGTGTGTGTGTGTATGTGTCTATATATGCACATATGTACAAATATAGGTTTAAAAGTCACCATTACCATGGCCTGTGGCTTAGATCTTGCTTTTGTTTTCATGTTTCTGTGATATTTGGTTCAAGGTCTAGAATATATCAAAGACTTAAAGAATCATTCTGTTTTTCTTTGCTGTGTATCATTATACAAACACACACAGATACAAATTCTCTCTGTGGTCTCCTTTGTTTCTTTCACCTACATAACAATCATTTCTATCATCTGTTTTCTATATATCTGTCAATCTTCTATGTCTATCACCTATCCACAATCTATTATATATTAACTATAATTTACCTACCAATTGTCTCTTAATGATTTGTACATCTGTCCTCTATTTATTATCCATCTATCTGGACTCTATTTTTCATCATTTCACTAATTAAATAAGTGGTTAACAACTTTACCGATTAGAATTACATAATTTGTTATCTAAATGTAACCATATCCAATATAGATTTAGAACTAATTACTGGATCCACGAATGAATGACAACCACACTTGGCACCTTCCTCCTGCATAAATTAGCCAAGAAACTCAGTAATAATTTCATAACAAGAAATCTTTTGATGCCTGAACAATACAATAACCTTCTACAAACTTTACAGAAGGTCAATTATGAAGGAAAAAATGATGATTCTTTAAATGTTTATAATTCTTGAAATAATTTCAAGAGAGTTTCATTTAAATCCTTTAATCTTATTCCCAAGAAACATATATCTGAAACTCATAGTATATCAAATTGTTTCTTTACATTTTGAATCTAAAAGTTATAATAGGCAAGTGGATGGAACTTAAAAATATCATCCTGAATGAGGTAACCCAGTCACAAAGAACACACATGGTATGCACTCGCTGAAAACTGGATATTAGCCCAAAAGTTTGGAATACTCAAGATACAATCCATAGGCCATATGAAGCTCAAGAAGAAGGAAGACCGAAGTGTGGATGCTTCAGTGCTTCTTAGAAGGGGAGACAAAACAGTCACAGGAGGCAATATGGAGACAAAGTGTAGAGCAGAGACTGAAGGAAAGGCAATCCAGAGACTGCCCCACCTGGGGATACTTCCCATATACAGTTGATAAACCCAGATGTTCTTGTGGATACTGGGAAGTGCTTGCTGACAGGAGGCTGATATGGCTGTCTACTGGCAGGCTCTGCCAGAGCCTGAAAAATACATAGGTGGATGCTTGCAGCCAACCATTGGACTAAGCACAGGGTCCCCGATGGAGAAGTTGGAGAAGGGACTGAAGGAGCTGAGAAGGTTGGCAGCCCCATGGGGGAAGCAACAGGGACGACTGGCCAGAACCCTTGGAGCTACCATGGACTGGACCACCAACCAAAGAGTACACATGGAGTGACTCATGGCTCAGGTAGCATAAGTGGCAGAGGATGGCCTTGTTGGACATCAGTGAGAGGAGCAGCCTCTGAGGCTGTTCAATACCCCAGTGTAGGGGATGCCCGGGCGGGAAAGCGGGAGGGGGTGGGTGAGTGGGGGAGCACCCTCATAGAGGCAGGGGGAGGAGGAATAGGATAGGGGGGTTCCAGCAGGGAGATCTGGAAAGGGGATAATTTGAAATGTAAATAAAGAAAATATACAATTAAAAAAGTTATAATTAAAGCAAAGGTATACCTACCGAGGTCACTCTTATCCTGTGACCATGCCACACATTAATCTAAGTTTTCAGATCAAGTTATAGTTACATAAGAATATTATGGTCTCTCTACCTTTGAAGGATATCTCAATATTCAAACAAAAGTACCACCACCAATAATAACAGAAGAATCATGTGCAGCTTCACCAAATTCACAAGTTCACACTGTTGATTACCCTGCAGTATTTTAGCCAACTTATTGTGTAAACTAGTTTTATATCAGTGTAATCCAACCTAGATTTATCTGAGATGACAAAGCCTCAATTGAGAAAATTCATCCATAAGAGTGCGCTGTAGGCAAGCCCATCAGTTATTTTCTTAGTGATTGTCATGGGAGGGCCTAACACTGTGCTACAAGCCTTGTGTTGGCTAAATAAACCCTTTCCTCTTCAATGTGTTTTTATCACAGTGACAGTAATCCTGACTTAGGAGTCACCATTCATTAGCCAGTTCCCTCATGAAGACTTGTGCAGATGAAGTCTAATGTGCAGATATGGTTTTTAGCCAATGTTTTTGGGAACATCTCAGGAAGGCTTGGGAGTGGTAATGGAGAGAGAAAGAATCATGCTGTCATGAAGGCTACATTTGAGACTGAACAAACCCATTGGAAAGCCTGGAGCTATACTGTTTCCCCTGAATTGCTTTATCAAGGTGTGCCAAGATGGCCAGGCCTTCTGTGTCCCACATGTCTCAGCCACCAAATCTATCACTGTCTAGAAAGAGGAGAATAACCATAGATAGATACAATCATCCTGTGTTATAAAGGCACTTCCCAAGGGAACTTACACCAGAAGACTCCTGCTAAACACCTTTCCAAGATCTTTTCTTGGAGATTTGTGAGAAGACCATCACAGTCCCCAGAGAGATCTGAGCAAGAGATGATAACCGTATTGATTATTGACAGGAACATAGAATCAACAATGGTTGACATAAGAAAAAATGTACTGACCCACAGATTGTGATATAAACCTCAGCCGACTCCATGCAGATCTCTGCTCTGGTGAGAGGCCGGGAACTACACTGGAGTAAACTCAAAAAGCTCAATCTTTCCTACATATACATATATAAAGCAGTCAGAAAAGATAGAAAGATAATAAAAATTCTCTTTGCTCCTCAACTAAGGACAATGCTATGGGAGGATGACTGGAGACAAAAGCAGGCAGTACAGGTCGTCTGAAGTGTGTCAACAAGTTTAGGGATGATGGCACAGCTTAAGGAAAAAGGCTAATGTATTGTAATGCAGCACAGTTTACATAAGAACCACTAGAAAGTTCTTCTTCTCAAGAGTACTTGAGAAGATATTGGATTGGTAAAAGGAGTATAGCATGAAATTGAAAATGTAGGCTTAGATATGAAAATGTTGGAGTGTTAAAATGCAATAATGGAAGTAATGGGAAGCTAAGAAACTATAATGAACATTGGTTCATAGAACTGAAAAAGCACATTTGAATGTACGAAAACCGGCATGAATGAATGAATGAATGAATGAATGAATGACTGCATACCTAACATGTTGAGACAGAAAGTTAGGAAATGCAATGCTTCTTAAAACTGAGATTGTAAAAGTAGAATGGAGATTTTGGTAGATGAATATTAATTAAGGCAAGTAGAGACATTTCCTAGAGTGGTATAGACAGTGGTTAACTGGCTATGCTACACCTCACACCATGCCTATTCAAGCAAACCTAATTAAACTCAGAGGGTCACAAATAAAATATATTAAAGTTATAGGAAAACATGTTGAGATGAAGGCATTCAACAGGGTTGAAATGGAGATACAGTAATGAGGGACATGTGTTATCAAAATACATTATATTTATTGTCGAATAAAAATTTTTGAGGAAAAAAAACAGAAAGACAGAGAAAAGAGTGGAAGGCATAGAACTAGGAAAGAATCTTGTAGAGGGAGACTAAAATAAGTGGAGTAGTAGCACACAGTTGTTAGGAACATAGAGACAGAGAACACTGGGAAAGTTCATGAATTCTAAAGAAAGCTTTAAACTGGGGACAAATATGAAATTGAGGAAGGAACAAAGACTTGAGAAGCCATTACTCACAAAAGAGTGTACAAAATTTTCACATCAAAATGTATTGCTTTACAAGCCTGTTGTGTTAAAAATTGTCATAGAAGGGGAATATCTTGCATGGCGGATAATGCTACTCTAGGAGCACTGCATATTAAACAAAACCTTCAACTCCTTTTGAGCTTTGCAGCATCAGGAACCAAGCCAAGATCCCTAAGAAATACAGCTTCTTGCTATTGCATTGCAGATGATGATAAAACCCTGTTGTTGAAGACACCCCATACATTGTTTGCAAGATTTTGAAAGATGAAGCTAGTACTGAGCTATAGTCTCCTCGCTGCTGGTTGACTTACAACGTGCTCAAAGGTGTTTGCAAGATTCTGGAGATAAGACAACAGTGACTTTAATTCAATGTGAAGCTTATGAACTACAGTGCCAAGGTACTGGGTAAGATGTAGTGTTTGGTATATTAGCAGCATGATTGATAAAGAGCTAACCAACCACTCTCGTTTACTGGAGTTGATACTGTCTTTACAGGAGGTAATACATCATTGGTATTCTAAATCCAGACAAGATCCATGTCTGATATTCTCATAGAATTTAATGCTGTACATGGTTAAAATAAGACACAATTGATTACTCAGAATAAAAACAGAATCTATACCACCCCATATAATGATAAATAGCACTGATAAAGAACAAACATAAAGAATAGTATAGAGAAGGACTCCCAAAAGCTATTGTCAAGGCATGACAGAGTCATTGCCAACATCATCATCTCACAATAGCTAAGAATGCCTTCACAGGACCTTCCCAGAACAGGTCAGTCCTGTCAATAGCTGCTAATGGATTGAGGAAGGGCTTATGGGGGCTTAATTTTCAAGGCTGAACTACTTGTTACTAATGGTTTCTGAGAGAGGAATAATTATTATCTGTAATTGTATATTCAAAAGTGATCCTCCCAGGATCTAATCATACTAGTTAAATTTCAATGGGTTGTAAACCAAACATAAAGACATTAATGTGGGAATCAGTCTTATAAGGAGTGGTAAAATTTTTTGCTGGGATAAAAAAATAGAAAAAGCAGGGCCCAGAATTTTCAGAATGTGCTATATGCATGTAAGAAATCATTAGACCAAATTTATTTTGTAAAAATACAAAACAAAAACAAATTCTGGGCACTAGAAAGATTTTTTTCTTCTAATCAATTTATATATATAATTTCATAATCTTGAAACTATTGGTAGTATTAATGTTATGACAAACAGTGATATCTGTATAGAATTATATGCCAGAAAATTAACATCTTAGATATCAGCAGTGTGTTTTCCAGTATGGTTTGTCTGTGTGCTTGGGTAAGAGAAGGCTGTTAGACTGGGAGCTTTTTTATTTACTCTAGGCATTGAGTTTCAATGATTATTCTTCTGTAAAGTAAAGTGAAAGTTTTTGAACTCCATCATTGTAAGAGCCTATTCACTATGTCATCTATCATTCACTGTCTCTCATCTGCTTGAATCTCTGATAAGAATATGAAAAGTCTAGCTCTTTAAAATCTAAATGTAAAACATTTCGATGGGTATCATGTACTTTACCTATTTCTGTGTGTTTATTTTGTCTGATGTATCTATTACCCAGGAATTTTAGAGTTTAAAGTATCACTGAACATTTTTGGATTGCGGCATGTATGATCCTGTCATCTTCATTATTTTATCAGTTGAGAAGCCAGAGACTAATAGGAGAATTTACTCTTAGAGCAGTAAAGGAATTTTACATCTAGTTTTAACAAGGTGATGTTTAAAAGAATCCTCTTTTGTTGTGCTCTTTTGTGCTATGTTTTCTATTTTTTAATTTCTATTGTTTTAATTTCACCCTATAATTTTGGACATTTCCAAAAATAATTTGAAATGTCTGCTCACCGTGGTTGGAAACCTAGTACATTAAGACTACAGAGAGTACAGAGAGGTTTCTGTCCAGTTATTAATTTCTTTTTTAATTAGAATTTTTCTCCCATACTTAAAAATGCACCTTTATTTTCTAGAGTTCATACATGATGAGAGCTAATGTAGCCTCTCTCTCTCTCTCTCTCTCTCTCTCTCTCTATATATATATATATATATATATATATATATATATATATATATATCTGTATAGTTGTTCTGTCACGCTGTTCTACATAGTAAAAGGTAAGCTATTTCATCCTGTGTTCAACCTACTTTAACGTTTAGCATTTAAACTGTCAAACAAAACTAAGCTATTGCACTGTAACCCAACTTTTGTAACTAAGGACCTTGTATTCAGGGTGATTCTTTGAAAATTTGCAAGCATAAGAATTTAGGATGCTGGTAACCAGAACAAAGTGCCTTTTATTTGCCAACACAATACTTCGTACTCTTTTTACAAGCCACATTCCTTCAGAATTTTAGCCACTTGTAGTTTCCCTAGTGGATGACCCATGTGCATATGAACAGTTCTAATTATAATAAGTGGGTTAAATTAATTAATTGATTTCTGAAAGTCAGATATTTCTGTGAGATAAAACTTAAAGTTTCCAGAAAATAAAACTTAATTTACTAATTCATTCTGACTTCAGTTTTCAGAAGACATCAGTTATTTAGACTATTATGGGAAAATCAAATCCTCTAGTATTCTAATCAGTTTTAAACAGTTTCATTTTACCGTTGTCAAGCAACTTGTTCAGATAATAAAAATAATGCAATCTCTCATTTATTCTTCCTTTTTCATGAAAAAATATTGAAGTGAATAAGTCTTATTAGACAAGGAAAAGTTTATAGGGCTTGTTTATATGACAAATCAATTTGGATTAATTTAAAAACAAAAGTAGTCATCACCTGATGGCAGGAGATGAGCTTGTAAATATGAATGAGGTTTTAACTTTGACATGATGCAACAATTCATAAATATCAGGGTGAAAGGACTCCAGCCAATTACTATTTCTGAACATGTTTTTGTTTTTGTTTATTTGTTTTTTGTTTTTTTCCAATAAATGTGTAAACATAGAAAATTCAAGAGTGGATTCCAAAACATTGAATGTTTATTCTTACCTGTCCTGTTGCAAAGCAGAATGGAGGATATTGGGTTGTTTTCTGGGCTCCACGGGGCAAGGGAGGTTTGAAGGATTACATAGCTGCAATCACATTTCTCTCCAGTCACAAAGACATTGATAATGGGCTTGGGAGATGGCTCATCAGGTAAAGGTGTTTGCTTTCAAGCCTGGTCTGTAGCTTTACTTTAGTCACATGGTGAAAGAAGTCAATAAATTGACTTTCATGTGCACATCATAGAAGGTGACATCCCCACACCTCTCTCTCCCTCTCTCTCTCTCTCTCTCTCTCTCTCTCTCTCTCTCTCTCTCTCTCCATTCCTATCTACCACCATCTACCACCAAATGCTTTATATCTATTCTAAATTCTAATCACTCCATTATAGTGATACAGTGGAAAGAAAGAGGAAAAAATTTGGAACATCCCAAGATGTTATTTTAAAACTGCCTCTTGGAATATTATATATTATATGTTATACTCTATATGTTACATAGTATATTATATAAATATTATATATATATACATATATATGTACACATATATACATACACACACATATTGTATTGGTAAAAAATTGTGTTAGTAATAGAGATTATGTAATAAGCAAATAACATAGGGAGAATAGTGTGCTATATAGACGGAACAAGTTATTCAAGTGTTCCATTATTTATTCTCTGTGTGTGAACTATGGCAAATATGTGTCTTCCAGAGGATAACCGATAGAAATTACTTCTCTCCTTCAGGCAGACCATCATTCTTGGTTATAGGTACCAGTAGCCAACAACCAAGCCATCTTATTACCTCCACCCTTTTTTTTTGGGGGGGATTATTTTTCAACTGTGAGAACTTATCAATATTTGTTTTAATGGAGATAATTTTGTGTAGCCCTTGTAAATTTTAAAAATAATTCAATTTATCCTCAGTAATGAAGTTAAATGTTCAAGCCTTGTGATACTAGACCTCCTGTGTTTGATCAGCCAAAATGCTTTCTGTAGTCACCGTTGATTCTAATTTATGGCTTTTTCAATATGGCTACATGCCTCTGCATTGGAAACTATGCTCCACCTCTTGGCACGGACCACTTATTTAGAGTGCCTGCTTTCATTTTTCACTTGGCCCTCAGGAACATGTGTAATTAGCTCTCACTTGGGTTACTATTGATTCCACCCTGGCAGGAGCACTCCTAGATTGCCTTGGATTTCACTTGCAAGATGAAAAGTCTTTGGCATACCTTGAAATGCTGTTGGGAAATGATGGCGAAGATGAGTATATGACTCATGTGAGAACTCAGTGAATTTGGGGATGTTGGTTGTAATGAAATCTCAATTGCTCAATTTTACCAGTGAAGATTCAGGAGTCAGATAGTGAAAGCCTGCTAGCTCAAAGAGGCAGTGAAGGCACCCAGCTGGCCTTCCTCCTCAGCTGACATCCCAAAAGGAAACTCTCATTCTGCATGCCATCTCAAAAACCCCTCAAACAAAACTTCTCTCCCTTCTCCTTCTTATGTGTCTCTCTATCCATCCTCTTGACTTCATTTTACTCTCTAGGGTTTTTTCTTATGTTCACTCCATGTCAGCTGGTTGTCTGCTCCCCTTCATGACTGACCTATGGTTAAAATGACTTAATCCTGTTGACAATAAGCAGAAAATTCTTGGATTAAAGGTGTGTGCTAGGGCTGAGGCATACAAGAATTAGAAATAGGTTTTTCCAGTAAACAGCAAAATGTTAAGACTCACAGTATGGACAAATAGCCTGAAGCAGTGGGGAATTTGCTTCCCAAGTTTGCTTCCCAGTTTTGCTTAGCAGCTTGCTAAGAGTGTGGGGAATTATTTTTTTTACTGATGACACTTTCCAATTTTTGGGACTAAATAACTGAAAAGAAGAAAGAATTTTGTAACTACTACTTAACTCTATGAAAATTCTGTACGTGTACATAATGAATTTAAGCCATGTTTGCCTTTCCAATATCCATCTCTTATCAACTGGCTACTTCAACTGAAACTATTATTCCCAAGGCCTCCCTCCTACTTTTTTGTCATCTTGCTGTATGCAATCCATTATGTTTAACTAGAGTGGCATGCACCAGCACTAAGATTGAAGATGAATTTACTTTGACTCACAAATTTAGAGATATAGGCTATTATGACCAGAAACCCAAGATCATGGGCTACAAATGTCAACACCTGGTTTCATAAATAAGCAGTTAACAATTGAATGGAAATAGTGCCAGGACATACCCCATAAGGGATGCCCCTGCCTCAGACCTACTTCCTCTAGCTAAGCTTTACCTCCTAAAAATTCCAAAGCCACTCAGACACACCGCTTGTAGAGAATTGTTTGATCAGAACATGATTCTGTGAGGCAAAACTTCACATGAAAAGCACAGTAGGAGGGAAGTACAGGTCAGAACAGGAAGGAAGTGTCTCAAAAATATCTGTACCTGATGACTCAGGATAGGGAAATCATGCGCTTTTCCCAAAATTCTATGTAGTATTGTGAGAGGGAGACAAAATAAAGCAAGCTTCTATAAGGACTTCCTGTATTACCGACCTTTAGTTTCTTCAGGCTTGTAGCTTGTCTGCATGTGGGCAATATTCAAGGACATTTTGATTTCTGATGTTTTTTTTTTTTTCTTGATTTTTCCTTGTTTGTTTGTTTTCTAAATAGATAATTATGTCAGTAGAAAATCTTAATTGGATAGAAGTATAAGAACCAACTGATGTTTTTCAAAATTGTGTTTGTTTTCATTTATGCCACAATTTATCGGAGTCAGTGATCAAGAGTCTTATCAGCCAAAAAAAAAAAAACAAAACAAAACAAAAACCATAAAACAAAAAAACAAAAAACAACCTGTGGTTTACAGGTGAACAAGATGAGTTTGATTTGGGGTTGTGATGTTCTGGAGATGAACATGTACATAGTGGGTAACTTACATAAGTTTTCCGTGACTGCATGCTGAAATACATACTTCAGGTATATTGGAATAAGTCAAATATTCTATTTCACTGTATTTTATGTGTTGTTTCATTCCTTCATTGGGGCCACTGGAACATGTCAGTAAAGTTCTACATTTGTCCCATATCTGTGTTATCATTAACATTCAAGGAGACAGGATTCATTTAGAGCAGTGGTATATAATCTGTAGGTTGGGAATCCTTTCTGGGGATATCTCACCAATCAAGTATTTATATTAGAATCCATAACCATAGAAATTTAGAGTTATTAAGTAATAGTAAATAATTTAATGGCCAATGGTCACCACAACATGAGGAATTGTATTAAAGGGTTGCAGCATTATATTATGTTATTATTAAAAGGTTGAGATAATCTGAAGGGATCATCAGTGTCTAGTATTGCTCAAACCATTTAAAAACAACCAAATTAGTCTGGGCATGGCTCTTCTGGTAAAAGTGATTGTTGTATATGCATCTGAATTCAAATTCCCAACACCCATTTAAAACTGGATTGCAGTATCCTGTGCAATAATAGCCCCAGCACAACCACTAGGTCAGAGATGGAATGTAGTGGGTTGCCTCCAGATTCACTAAGAGACGCTGGCTCAAAGGAATATGTAGAAAAGTGATGGGATAGGACACCCTGTCCTCCCTGCATCTCGGCTTCTGCCCATGCATAAGGTCACAGTCATAAGCCAAATACATTTATGTGTACACATTTACCTTTACACACACACACACACACACACACACACACACACACAGATAGAGACACAGAGACAGAGAGTATTAGAAATGACCTCTCACCAGGTTTCTTTCTGTCCAGAAAGCACTTCCACATGGACATTCTATTGTGGATGTTGAACTAGTGCTTGCTAAACATATCTCAGATGTGAAGACCGTGAGAACTCTTGACAGAGGGCTTAAAAAAACAGTGGAAATTTCCAAAATGGAGATGATATACCCTACTGTCATTATTTTGGGGGAGAATGCACTCAAGTGGGGAAAATCTGAGGTGTAAGATGAACGTTGGAACTCCTGACTGTGGCATGGTGGGGACACCCACTTGTCAGGTCTGCATGCTTCATTGCTGAGCACCAAGTGCCCATCTGCCAGAATCGCACACATCACTGAATTTGGCTTCCCATGAGGCCATCCCAATCACTTTCTGGCTTCATCCTTGTGTTGAGTGTTGCTTGGAGAGTGCTGTCCCTGCTGACTTTACAGAGTCTTCAAGAACACATGTCATTGACTTGATGAAAATAATCAATAGAGCGCTCTAGGGATATTGTTTTTCTCCAAGCATGGCTGAATATTTGTATTCATTCCCCATTAATTTTAACTTTAATCCTTTTGCTAGCTGCCATTTGGATGTTATCTGTTTAGCAGAGAATAAAATTGTGTTTTAACACAGTCGCAGCTTCTACAACAGGGTAGAGGTCAGTTTTTAAGTAAGCCGAGGCAAACTTGGGGGAATGTTTTCCCAATAGGAGCTCAAGAGACTAGGTGGCAGCAATGGCAGGGTTACAATTTCAGGGATATGAAATCAACAGAAATAGGCATGGCCCAGAACTGTCTCTTTGTCCATGGTTTGAGGACTAGTGTAAGTCATTATCTGGAATCATATAGACAAGCCTGCATGGCATTCTTTTACCCTCTGTGTATATCTGTCTTAAATGTGGGTGGAGTCACTCTGTAGGTGATCATTCTGCAGTATTTATTGCTTTCGGTTTGCTGATTGTCAAGGAAACCAGCCAGGTGCTTCAAGTTTCTGCTGCCGTAACATCCTAGCATCATAGACCTTACCTTGAACTAAATGCTAAAATAACCCCTTTCTCCCATGAGTTACTTTTGTCAGGGACTTTAATCACAGTGACAGGAAAAAGTAAGATAGTTATTATATTATGAGCCTGTATTCAAAAGTAATCCTAGACCATATTCAGTCACATCATTGTGTTATGCTTTCCAAACCCCTTCCACTGCTCTGTACTCCTGAACTGTCATATTCATTATATTTTCATCTCTCTCTCTTAGCTGCATTTCTGTATCTCACTTTCATGTTAAGTATATTGAACACATGTATGTGCTCTTAGAAACAGTCTCATTAAAATATTACAAACACACATACACATGCATGCACACAGAAATACACACAAGCACAAATGTGTGTGCATGTGGGTGTGTACCACATACATTAATGAATATATATATATATATATATATATATATATATATATATATGCATGCATTCATCTAGAATCTAAAGTTTCATGGGTTTGGACATAGAAATCATTCATGATAACATCACTGCATTTCAGAGAATTAACAGTAGACATATTAATACCTCCCTATATTCCCTTCTGTTCCTTCATGTACACATTTTAATTATAGATACTAAGTTGTAATAAGATCTCTAGATCATATGCCTACAGCATTTTAAAACTTTATAGCCACTGGGAACAAACTTCTAATTTCTTACACTCCACAGCCCCACAAACCATTATTGTATTCTGTATTCCTGCAAGTATAACTATGACAGCTACGTCACAGGATCATTCCTATACTACCCCGCAACTGCAATCATTAGGTATCAATAGCCAGAAATGTTATGTCTGGTTACAAATCCAAAACGATAGGGGATACTATGTGTGAATAAATATATTTACTCTTCTCTTCATTGCAACATTATTCACAAATACCAAGACATGAAAAATTTCCAAGAGTACATTGATACACCAATGAAAAAATAAACAAGACTTATATACTATTAAGCCTTAAATAGCAAAGAAAAAGCCAAAATGTAAATACTATTATTTGTGATATTGTACAAAATGATGTGCACTTGTTTCAATGAATTCAGTTGGTATGGCAGGGTAAATATGCATTCATATACTCCATTTTTAATTTCATAGATATATACAATATATCTTCATCATGCCCTACTCTCTCCATCCAGTTCCGCTGGTCCCCAGCCTATCTCCTTTAAAATCTGCTTTACAACAGAATGTCTTTTTTAAATAACCCACTATGCCCAAATGGTGCTGCATATTCACTTGTGATTTCATTGACTGACACATGGGCAAGCAATCTACCAATACACCCCTAAACAACATTTAATGCAAAACAAATTGAAATGGAATAACCACAGTAAGCTAAGGAATAGGATATCTTGTTTTATTATTCATTGTGATCCAGTTGAAAAAATTTTAACTCTTTTAAAATACTGCATACATTTTAGAATTTCACATATAAGTACTGTATTTCCAACATTTTCCACTATCTGTTTCCTCTAACTCCTTCTATGCATGTACACCCTCATTCATAACCCCATCTTTAGCAGCATCTAAACATCTTTGTTGTTTCACACAGACACACAGACATACAGACACACACACTCACACTCACTCACACTGCTGAATCTATTTAGTATTGCTCATATGAGTATGTATTCAAGATTAAGACCTGGGGTTGGGTAATCTGTTCTCAGGCTCATCTCTGGGGAGGAAAGTTTCCCCTTCTCTTTCTTTCCTTGCAGCTCTGAATCTAGCTCTGGAGCCCTGTGAGAGGCTTGAAAAATCCCCCATCCTTGATGGCATTGTAGCCATGTTGCCCTTGTGCTGGTGTTTTTTTTTTTTTTTTTTTTTTTTT
>NC_034591.1:97663978-97702745 GCF_900095145.1 Mus pahari | reverse complement strand
CCCAGGCCTTGCCTTGTGCTAGGTCATATGGAGTTTGGAAGACCAAGGAGCCTCTATTCCCACTGATGGCCGATTAGGTCATCTTCTGCTACAAATGTGTTTAAAGGATGTTGTTGTTGAGATTTTTATGGACACACCTTCCTATCTTATATAGAAAATGGTTTCTTATAGCAAATATAAGCTGAATTTTTTTGTTCAACTTACTACTTTCTCATACACAGACATATATGCCTTTGTAAAAAAAATGTATGTCAATAATAAACTTTCTCTTAATAGGCTATTGACAAATTGTGTAATTGAATTCGTTAACCATTCACCCAAGCAAGATGATAGGTTAGCCACTATTTGGAAAGAGCTGCAAAAGAAAATTAGAAATCATACGTTCCTTAGGTTTCTCTGCTTACACTTCTTAATTAAGAGCAAACTTTCAGTTTCACATATTTTTTCCATCAGTTGTCAAAGGAACACACAAAAGATTTCTGATTTGACCCACAACGGATCTGAACAGGTACCTTTATGAGCATTATGTGAGACATTTCATTGGTTCCCCCAAAGAGACAGGAAACCTGCCCACAGAGTTCTTATTCAGCACTCTCATGCAGGTGTACCATCCACCCAGGAATTACATTGGAAACATTTCACTTCCTGTGTCCTGGTTTATTCATTTGTTAAATAAAGAGGACTCATAACTTCAGTGTTTTCTGAGGAGAAGTACATGTGAAAAACTGCTCTGTAGTTATTTTTGTTCTGTTCATTCTCCTTCCCTCTTTATTGACTCCCTGTAAGATTTCCTCTGCCTTGCAGTTTGTACCGGCTCATTAATATATTCAGTGCTCACAGGTGACTTCCTCTACATTAGAGGAAGAGGTGGGGGATGATTTGATGGGTGCTGTGTTCTTCCTGAGCATTGATGTGCTGCACCTGTGTTGACTGAGGGTACAGAACAGTACCTCTCCCCACCTGCTGTGGAACAATTGGTCACAGAGTTAGAGTCTGTGCTGCCCACCTTATTGGGTGGAAAGGCTGCAGTGATACGACGATTTCCCCGCTTCCACAATTACAATGTGTGATTAAGTGATTGACTTATCTTTGTGTGCATGTGTGGGTTTTTTGTGGGTTCCACACAGTAAGGCATATGTGTAGAGATTTGAGAATAATTTGTGGGAGTGGGTTTTCTTCCAACCTAGGAGTTCCTAGGAGCAAATTAAGATCGGGAGTTTAGTGGCAAGATTCTTGACCCTTTGCACATTTCAAAAAGATCTAACCAATGCTAATTTCATGTAAAAATATGCTATGAGTTATTTTCTTTTTTTATAAATATGAAGACAGATGCAGTTAGAATCATGGAAATGGATGAAGAATTCCATTCTCACATGATATCTAATTTAAAGAGCACTGTGCCTCATTTTTAAAATGTTGGTTTTATTTCAGGATTAGAAATATAATTCTAAAACCTTCCAGATTGGTATTCCTTGGAGCAAAAGAAGCATCTTTAGGGTTAACAGTACTTGTTCTCATTAAGGCTAAACTTTATGAACACTTTTAGATATTTGCCTAGGGGAACACACAGTTCAGAAAAAACTGTCAACCTACATGTACGCAGACAGAAAACTCAATCAAGCTTTGTGAAATCTTGTCAGGAAAAATAATTACACTCTTGACTTAAAGTGTGCATTTTTTTGTCCCCAGTGACAAAGGAAGCATTTAATTATCAAAAGCTTGTAGTGGTCTACAGTTGACATTTAATTTATTTAATTACACAAAAAAATGCTGTAAGACATTTAGTTTCAGATAGCTTAGAACTTTCAGAATTGACCCATGGCCAATGAGGTAAAGTTACTATTCTAAATACTTTTGTGAATTACTAAAAATCTAACTGATGTCAATCAACACTAGGGAAGTATTGGGGCTGGGCAGAAAATCCTTCCGTGTCTTGGTGCAAGTCTACCTAGCACACCTGACAATTTTATAAATGTTGTGACTTTGGCATTTTCAGTTTAAATGTGAAATGTTCCCCAAAGGCTCAATTTTGGAACACCTGTTCCCCAGAAAATGATGCTATCTGGGAAAGTTTTCTAATTTCCAGTAGACAGAGTCTTGCTAGAGGAAGGGAGGCTGAAGACAGGCATGCAGTCCTATAGCCAGACTCCATTTCCTTCTCTCTCTCTCTTTGCCTCTTTACTGGAGCCCATGTGATCAGTCCATCTCCTACTCCTGCAGGAAGCCTTCTGTGTATCCATGAACTGTACCACTCAGACTGTGAGCCAAAATAAAATTCCTCTTCCCTAAGGTCAGGGATTTTGTTACAGCAATGAAAAAAGAAACCAATTGCTTGTTCTAGAGCCTATTGCTAACGGTTTTACTTACATTGGCATTGTTACCCGTTTATGTTTTTTATGGTTTGAAAAAGTTTCATGGCACTAGACTGTTTCAAACATGCTGTGTAGTTGAAGCTGCCCTTGAACTCCTGTTCCTTCCTACTTCCTTCATTTCCAAGTGTTAGGACAACAGGCTTGAGCTACTAAATCTAGCTCTGTCTAAACTCTTTACACTTTTATTATATCTGCTTTATGGTTCATTTTATAAACAAACTAATGGGTTTTCTTCATTTCCCTACCAATTATTTTTGTACATAACTACCCTCACATACAACCAAAATATAATTTAATTGAACTAAGACTGGATCAACCTCGCCAAATCAAGTAGTTTAAATTTAAAGGTTTAATTTGAGAATGCAACTGGCAACAAAAAATATGCTAAATTTTATGGGCGATAGCTTCTCCAAAACGAATGTGATCAAGAAAAATAGACAATTAATGCAACATTTTGTACTTCAGTGAATTTATACTGAAATGACATGACACATGCACAAAGATCTATTTTGTACTTATATTTAGTATAGACATATATCATGGAAAAAAGGAAATAGAAAAACCTACATATCAAATACTAAGGGACAGAATATCAGAGTCACAAATGTAGATTAGACTATCTGTAAGGCCATAAAAGAGCATACAGGAATTTTGGAATTAGTAAGAGTGTTGCTTTTCCTGACTTGAACATATCCTTTACCATTCTTTTGTTGAAAACCCTAAATCTCACTGTAATTTTTTCTGGTTCTTAAAAGTGTAAATAATAAAGTTTGTTTGTTTGGTTTTTTTTTTGTCAAGGAGTTATTCTGAAATTTAAGGATATATTATTTACACCTTGCACAAGCTATTAACTTGTGATTTTGTTATATTAACACCTAACAACCTCTGCTAAACACCCAAAAACAATGACCTTGAAAAATTACATCAGTGAAAACATAGGGAGGGTGAGTCCTAATTTCCTTAATTAAGAAATAAACTATGGTGTAGAGCAGATACTGAAAGAAAGGCCATCCAGAGACTGTCCCACATGGGGATCCATCCCATATACAGTCACTAAACCCAGACACTCTTGTGGATGCCAAGAAGTGCATGCTGACAGGAGCCTGATATAACTGTCTCCTGAGAGGCCCTGACAGAGCCTTACAAATACAGAGGCAGATGCTCACAGCCAACCATTGGACTGAGCGTGGGGGTTCCCAATAGAGGAGTTAGAGAAAGGACTGAGGGAGTTGAAAGGGCTTGCAACCAACTAGACATCCTAGATCTCCCAGGGATTAAGTCATCAACCAAGGAGTACACATGGCTCCAGGTGCATATGTAGTAAATGATGGCCTTGTCAGGCACCGATGGGAGGGGAGGTCCTTTGCCCTATGAAGGCTCGATAGATACCCCTGTGTAGGGGAATGAAGGACAGGAAGGTGAAAGTGGGTGGGTGAGTGGAGGAGCACCCTCATAGAAGCAGTGGGAGGAAGGATGGGATGGGGGTTCCCAGGAGGGGGAGGGAAACTAGAAAAGGGAATAACATTTGAAATACAAATAAAGAAAATATCCAATAAAAATATTTTTAAAAAGAAACTATGGAATCCTATGTAAAGTACAATCCTATATTAAATATAGCAAGTACAATAAAAATATGAACAGTTTTATTTTATAGTTTTTTCTATAATCAACACACATAATTGTACCATTTTATAATAAAAAAAAAACAATTTTAGTCTCTTTAGTCTTTGGTAAGCTGCATATAAGAGTTTTCCTTGGATTTTTATGGAATATTTAGCTGACTTTTTAACTGCATCAAATAACAATGAAATTGTTTAAAAAATAAAGTTTATGATTTAAAATCTGATTGCATATAATGTGAGACAGTACCAGGGACAGACTGAAAAATGAGAAAATACTTGGAAATGGTTTGAACAACACAAAGTTTGTTACAAAGTGATCCAAATTTGGCTCCAAATAATAAGATAACTGGGTATAGTTACATGTGTACATGTATATATGATCTGAACTAAAGGAAGGCTTTCTCACATGGAACTGTCAGCCTAAGTCTGTCATCTGTGCCCCGGGCTCTGTGTGCTGAGAGTGAAGATGCACATGGTAGAAGGTGTTCCTATATTTGGCAAAGCTGAAATTTAGCCCTTATGTAAAACAGAATATTTTGAAGAGCTGATCCATCTCTGGAGAAAGGACTAGTTCCCATTAGCAGCAGGAAGCTTAACTTCTAAAGAAATAGAACCCTGGGCTCCCTCCTTAGTACTTAAAGGACTCCCAAGGGTATTTTATGTGGAAAAATGGAAAGTCACTTTGAATATGAGCACGTACTTATAAATGATTGTGTTTATAAACACCATGAAAGGTTCTGAAGTGCCATAAGAAAACAGTATTAGCAAAAAGGAAACGAGTCAGAAAATATTAGAACAGTCATTCTAAAGACTTATTAACAAAAGAGTTAAAGAAATACCGTTGGTAAAAGCAAAAGGAGAAGGCCCTGTGTGAAGCAGCCAAATGAAGTAGGCGGATAGGAACAAAGATCACTTCTGGAAAGAAATAACAAAGCTACTGTTGTAATTAAGAAGTATTTGAAGTAGGATGAGTTGATATCTTGTAACATATTCAAGCATAAAAAATGAGAAAATAAGTGAAAAACGAGTCAATAAGAATTTACATTTTTAAATGGGACATTAGTGTATAAAGAAGGCCATATACAGAGTAATACCAAAATTAGGATTAAGATCTGGCAAGCATTGTCACACAACCTAGAAATCAGAGTGCAATATCAATTTCATGAAGGGATTTAAATGCAAAATTTATCTGGCTAGATGGCTCAGTGGTTCAAGGTGTCTGCTACTAAGGCTGAATATCTGAGTTCAAATGCTCACAACCCATCTGGCAGAAGGAGAGAGGTGACTAATAGAAGTTGCCTTCTTGCCTCCATATATGTGCTATGATAGCCATGGACACATACACACAAATACACATGCACACAAACACAAAATAAATGCAGAAAATAATTAAATCACAAATTTAGTTTAGAACTAGAAGACAGAAATTAGGGAGTCTTAGGAGGAAACCTTCATTTTCACGCTAAAACTCTTCTTTCTCTAAAGGTCAAAACAGTCCACGAACTATTCTTTTTTGACATTGCATTCCTTAAAGTTTTGGCTGCTTATTTAGAACATTTTCACTTAAAAAAAATATTTATTTTCCATTGGGATTGGGCAGGACCTGTTTTGAATGTGTATGAGAACCTATGTTTTTGTGTGCACGTGTGTGTTGTGTCTTTGTGAGATTGAATGGGGGGAGACACACACACACACACACACAGAGAGAGAGAGAGAGAGAGAGAGAGAGAGAGAGAGAGAGAGATTAAACCAACTTTTATGTTTGTTCTGGGGACTCTGTAAGAAGAGGTAGATATATTTAAGAAGGAGAGATGCATTGTATTGTAGACATATAATAAGTGTAACAAATATGAGTTTCTCAAGTATGGGCATTGATAGGTAGAAATACCACTCAAAAGAGCAGTGTAGTGCTCTCTAAATTCAGGAGAAATCACAAAGTAGTCAAGAGAGATCTGAGAAAGAGAACACAGGCAGTGTTTCCTATGCAGTTAGACATGATACGATCTGCTGCTAATGAATGGCAGCATGTTCAATGTTCATGTCTTACAAAAGGAGAAATGAAACCTACCTTCATTGCAGTGATGTGTTTGCCTTGACATAAAAACAAACTCACAGATGTATGGAGGACTCATGAAATATAGGAGATCTGCAACGAAGTTCAGCGATGGCTTCACATCTTTGTGTTAAGTGGTCACGTTTTTCAAACTGATATTGTGGAATGAATGAGAAACGAATTGAAAACAGTCAAAGAATAAGAAAGCAGGCAGCTGTCTGTCTTTCCTGTGTCCATCTCCGTTTAGAATGATGGAATGTCAAAATTAGACAGGAATTGGGACCATGCCTCTCCATTCTAGTATCCCCCATCATTTCCTAGCCATGCGTTTGGTCTCTGCTCGGAAGCCTCACTTTTATCCTAGGGAGCTTTCTGACTAAGCTTTGAAGTCTGAGAGTAACCAGGACTGGCAGATGGATTGAGTCAAGTACTGTTTATTACATTAATCAACATGAAGTTCAGAGCTCATGAGAGACTACTTTGTGTAGTATGATGCATTGTTTTCTTTCTCTTCCATGTGAACTTTTCTTAGGTATTTAAAAGCAGCTGTCAGGTAAGATTTGCAGATTCATGAAATTACTGTCCAGTTTATTAGTGGCTCATCACATTTGTTGTCTGTCACTCTAGATGGTCTACCCATCTTCTTTTGGCAGTGTACAGGGCCCAATGCTTCTGGTGTCCTGAGACTGAAGGGGATCTTGTAGAATGGAAACTTCGTCCCTCACACTAGAAGAACCATGTGTAAATGAAAGCAAGTTAGCACCTTTCTAGTACACACTAATTGATATCTCTCAACCACCAACATAAAACTGGAAAACAAATTACTTATTTCTATTTTAAGAGTTCTCTCTCTCTCTCTCTCTCTCTCTCTCTCTCTCTCTCTCTCTCTCTCTCTCTCTCTCTCTCTCTCTGTGTGTGTGTGTGTGTGTGTGTATGTGTGTGTACAAGCACCCATAGACACTGGCATATGTGTAGAAGTCAAATGACAACCTTGGAATTTTTACCCTTGCCTTCTACATTGTTCAAGATAGGGTTATCTGTTGCATGTTACTGTGAAAACTGGACTTGTTGGCTTGTGAGCTTTTGGTTTCCAGCTCCCATCTCAACATACAAGTAGGATTATAGATATATACTTTTGGTTTTTTGTTTCCTAAGGTCCTAAGTTGGTGTCCTCACACTAAACCCTGTATTTTACCTACCAATCCAGCACCCAGACCCAGATTGTTTCCTGATTTTTTTTTAAACGGGTGCTAATCAATAGGTGATAAAGATGAAGGCATCATAAGCAAAAATATAGACCATTTGTAGTTTGGTTATCATGACACAGGTGACACAACATCATGATGTTTTGATGATGCGATGAGCTTTGTCTATGCTGTGAGTAGCAGGATTTGGGAATCTATCTTACTCTATTAACCAGTGTTTTTCTTGGCATTCTAGTATTCCACTCTCTCAAGCCTTCAGTGATGTTGTAAGGATGTGGCACATCTCTACATTCGATAAAAGTTGTGTGCACCTAGGCTTTTAGTCCTTGACCCAGCAGCTTCTTTTCTTGTCCTCTTTCAATTAGAATTCTGTAAGGTGCATGGAAAGATGTACTGTTAATTGCTTAGAATAGGATTGCCTATGGGGAGGTTCACAGCCATGAGAGGTCAAAATAAGCTTCAGATGTTCCCATGTCTCTGTACTCTTCTGTACTCTTATGGCAACAAGCTTCTTTCATGCTAAAACAGTTAGTAAGAAAGAGTGTCTGCATCATAGTACAGGTTCAACAAAACTTGACATTTATCCACTGCTATGTTATTCCTTATTCCATTTGCATTGGTGTGTGTGTGTGTGTGTGTGTGTGTGTGTGTGTGTGTATGTGTGTGCATGTGTGTGTGTGTGAGACTCATGTCAATGGCTATGTATGCGTGTGTATATGTGTTTGGAGGCCCGAGGTTGATATCCAGAATCATTTGTTGAAGTAGAGTCTATCAATCTTACCGAAATAGTCTAGCTACCCTGTCTACTTTCTGCATTCAGATGTCCTGCACAGTCATAGGTATTTACAACTGATGTCAGGTTTTCATCTACACCTGATTGTTAGCACTAGCATGGTAAATGCTTTAATTTCTGAGCCATCTCTCCTGCCCCTAGATATTGTATCTTAAGAAGGAAAACATTCTTGGAATAGAAATTGCTCAATTGCAGTATGAAATGTAGAACTTATCTGAAGTTAGTTTTCTAGAGAGCATCATTTTTAGTATCTTAGTGAATAATACATGGGTGTTTGGAATGGTGTGGTATGTAAATCTGAAGAGTACTTTTCACTGTTTCATAATTTCCCAAATTCATTTAATGACCAAACATTCTTTTCTTGCCCAACTATAAAGGAGAATGATTAACATAACCTTAATAATTAATGCCTATTGTTATTCAATGTCTTACCACTTTGAATTCATTTTGGTGTTGGCATCTTATCCCCTAAACTGCTCATCAATATGTTCATCACTTCCTAACATAAAGTTCTATGGAGAAATATTTGGGACCAAGGATGCGATTTGAGAACATGAATGTGAAACTGTATAGATAGACCAGTGGTTAAGAATATGTCTCCATGGCCATACTGCAGCCAGGGATCATGTTGATGCCCATGGCCTCTGTGATGACAGAGGGCCTTCCAGATGTACATGGTCTATACTGCCATCTGAAGCCATGTGGACGTCCTTAGCCTGTATTGCCACCAGGGCCACCAAGCTGTCTGTGGCTCATGCTGTAGCAGAGGCCTATGTTGAAGGTCATAGTCTATGCTGCTACTGGAGACCATGCTGGCTTCTGTAGTAAATGCTCATCCTGGAAACTATGTGGAAATCCATGACCCAGGCTCCTGCTGTTGGTAAAGGGCAAGGAAGCTACTTTTGCAGTGGGATCAATGTTTGCAGACTCACAGTTCAGGGACAAAGAAAGCCTGTAGGAAAACCCCTACACCAAATCCAACCTAGCCCTCCAAAACAGTAACAACCTAGGCAGAAACCCATCAAAGAGAATCTTAAAAATTGTGATCAGGATGTTGAAATGTAGCTGCTAATAGGGAAGGTCTCAGTTTTCTTTACAGGACTGGCCATGGGGAGTTTGACCATGCTCCAGTGAGAATATGAGCAACACAAATTGATTTTTTTCTTGTTCTTCTCCTTGCTTTGGGATGGGAAAGGGAAGGTAATAAGGTTGGAGCATGGATCTGGAAAAACTGGGAAGTGAACATGATCAGGGTTCATGATGTGAAATTTCCAAATAATCAATACAAATATAATGAAAAGAAAAAAGAAACGATACTGACTGCTCTTGCAAAGGAATAACTTTAAGCTCTCACATTCACATCTAGAGGCTCAACAACTACTACAACTCCAATTTTAGAGATCTGAAACCCTCAGTTCTCCAAAAGTACTTACACTCACAAGCACAAACCAACACACACACACACACACACACACACACACACACACAAACACCTTCATAAACATATGTACACACAGTTAAAAATAAAATAAAACAAATCATTTGTAAAAAAGAACTCATGACACACACTGTGAAAATGCCTTTTGGAAGACATAAGTGAAATTCACACACAAAACAGTCTATAATTCTTTCAATTCCTCTAAAATGTTTATAATTGACTACATCTACATACATGCAGATTTTGTAAAAATAATACTATTCTGCTTTTCCAAATCTATAGTCTTAAATTCATTTTCAAGAATAATTTCATTTATTTGTTTTAAAGAACTTAATTTTAAATTTATTTTAAGAATAAAAATAATTGTAATGTACAATCCAAATTATCTCTAAAATTCAGTGATGATAAGAGAATCAATAAGACTGGGGCACAAAAGCCTGATGGCACAGTGAGGAATAATTCAATAAGTTAATGAGGAAGAAGAAAACTCCACAGCTTTGGATGTTAAGCCTAGACGATTACCATTTCAGTAAGCAGAATTGAGATGTCAGTGATCACATTTCTGGAAATATATTGGTAGCAGTAAGAGTCACTCTATCTTAGGAAAGCTTATTTGGCATCTACATAGAGGAAGTGAATGTTGTCAAATGAGCAGGGTCAGAATAAATGCAGGTTTACCAATCCCAAACCAAATATTTTACTTTTCCTCCTGTGTGTTGCTTGGGCTTCTGTTGAATAATATTGCATGAGATTTCTTGATTGTTTGTTCAGGTGATTGACAAGTATTACATGGAGTAAGTAATGACTTGTCACAGGTCAGTATTTCAAGAAGACTTCTGAGTTGAGCTGAGAGTGAAGTCACTTAAGGTTTAGGGGTTTAATGTTCGATTTCCCATTGATTTATGTCAGGTTTTACTCTATTAAAAATTAGACCATAAAGCTGTCCTAATAAGGATGATTCCGGCTTCGACTAAAGAAGGAAAAAAAAATGAGAATAAGAGCCAGCTCATTTTATTACTAAGACAAGACTGATTTATTTCCAGCAGGATCCCTTCACATCCCAGATGCTAGTCTAATGCAGACAGAACTGGGAAGCATCTTGGCTGTAGAATTACAGACCTAACTTTAGTGACTCATTGGATCTTCTTCCATTCAGTAAACCAAGGTGCACACCTACTAACCAGAAACACTGATTATCGCCAATGTCTGCACTTTTTTGTGTTGAAGCATAACATTAAGACCTGAATAAAATCTCATATTTGAAAGCAGAAGACAAATATTACTAGAAAGCAGATCACAAAGTACACCAGAAACTATATGAAGGCATCCCTTCTAACCTATCACAGTATAGCCATACATTACAAATATGACAGAAAAAGGAGGTGGAAGTTCCCCTGCATCAGAGTGAATCACTGTTATGCTCACTTTCACCCAAGCAGTCCTCTGAAACATTCTATAATAACTGTAGAATATATAGTAGGGAAGTATAAGCCATATGACATCCTGTCTTCTCTCATCTTCACCTATTCTTTTTTCCTCTTCTCTCTTCTCCCTCCCCTCCCCTCCTCTCTCCTCTTCTCTCTCCCCTCCCCTCCCTTCTCATCTTCTCTCCTCTCCTCCCTTCCCCTCCCTTCCTCTTCACTTCACTTCACTTCTCTTTGTTTTGCTTCTCTTTCAATTCCTTCCTTTCACGCAAACCCTTTCTCTCTATCCTAGCTCTTTCATCTTCTCTATCTCCTATTTTTCTTTTCCTTTCTTTCCTTCTGCCTTATCTCTTCATTGTCTTTCTCCTCTCTTTCCATACCTCTCCCATCTTCCTCTTTTTACTGCTCCATTTCTCTCTCTCTCCTCTGAGTCTCCTCTCCTCATCTGTTTTTCTCTGTCATCTGTGTATGGTATTCTTCTCTCTCTCTCTCTCTCTCTCTCTCTCTCTCTCTCTCTCTCTCTCTCTCTCTCTTCTTTCTCCCTCTCTGTCCTCCCCCCTCTCTCTCCTGTCCTTCCTCTATCCTCTATGTCTCTGTATTTCTTTACTCCAATTTTTTCTTTTTTTCTNTCTCTCCTCTGAGTCTCCTCTCCTCATCTGTTTTTCTTTGCTCTCTGTGTATGGTATTCTTCTCTCTCTCTCTCTCTCTCTCTCTCTCTCTCTCTCTCTCTCTCTCTCTCTCTCCTCTTTCTCCCTCTCTGTCCTCCCCCCTCTCTCTCCTGTCCTTCCTCTATCCTCTATGTCTCTGTATTTCTTTACTCCAATTTTTTCTTTTTTTCTTCTCTTTCTTCTTTCTCCTTCATCTATTTCTACGTGTCTCTTTTGTTCTTCCTCATTTTTTTGTACTTATGAAAAGCAACCATCATACTTTTTAAAAATGAAAGAATATGACAGTATTTTTATGGAAACTAGAGGTCTAAGTACATTTTTTACTTTCATGTTCACTATTTTGGGGTGTTTTATATACTCAATTTAATCTCCACTTTTTACCTTGATTATCCCAAAGTAGAGATATAGATTTTCCTATTCCAAAAAATATACTTAGAAAGTCATACAAAGCATTCATACCAATAACCTTTCCTGCAAGAGCTTTGCAAAATTATTTTTAATACTATGACTTTGAATAAGTGCCAATATCATCTTCACTAGTAATTGGGAAAAAACAAGTTGTCTCATCTGTGTTACTAGCTTATGAATTGATGATTTTATGTACCATAAAAGTATGTCAAACTATTATCACAAAAATCATTTAAGAATAACATAAATCTAGTGGTTGTAGAACATTCAATTTCAATTTCTTCAGACATCATGTACATTCTGTTAGTTTCAAGAATAGATTCAGAAAATAAACAATGAATTATGTAGCTTTGTTGGAAACTTGCATTTACTATATAAATTTAATCTTTTATAGTTTTATATACATTGTAATAAATCTCCTTGATACGGTTCTCCTTTAAAGATGTACATAAATAAATAGGCATGAGGAAAGAATAGAGACTATGATTTGCATCATTAATGAATTCTTAATAAGTTTACAGAAGTATCACAAAAATGAACCAAAGCTGACTCCTGCATATACTTATAGAAACTATAAATGTAGGAAATGGGTGAACACAGTTTTCCCTCCCCCAGAAAGTTTTTTTTATGTTAAACATTCTACAAGGCCAACGTACTAACTACAAAGCCCAGTATTGTGAAAAGCTGGAATGTTGCAGGTTGAGAGGCAAATTATCTTGGGCTGTTGTGTTCAGCATCTATCAACCCAAAGCATCATAGAGCATCCGAGGCCTACAATGGAGACTTTCATGCTTTGCTATAATCTGTATACCTAATATTCTGACAAATGTTATGTGCTATACCTGGATTTATAACTGTGTTTGTTCCATGATTACAAAAACTTCATTAAGCTGTTATGCTAGGGGAATTTAAATGTGTGTTCCTGGGCTACAGTTACTCATATTTGACCCAACAATAAACTATCTCTTGTTTCCTCTGAGGTAAGAGTGAGTGTGTGGATGCATGTGTGTGTCCACTCACACCTACAGATATATAGTGTTTTGATTTACATTGATAGTGAGGCTGGCTTGAGAGCAAAATACCACAGGTGCATAAGTGGAAGGATACCCAAAAGATACATAGTCAATCTTGCCATTGAATACTACTTTCTCATGTATTTTCCCTAACACATAGAAAGAAGAAAGAATGAAAGAGTGCTGGTATATATAGGCTCTACACTGTGAAGACTTGGAGAAGTGTTACAAGTATTGGACACAGGGCAGAGTGTTTTTCTTCCAGTTCCAAGATTTGAATTTGACTGATTGGTTTGGGGATCAAAGAGTAGGTGTAACACTGTCTGAAAATTAATTCAGGGGAAGATAACAATGCCCTTCAGGAGCTATGCAACTATGATTATTCCAACACAGTAAACCAGCAAAAGTGAAAAGGACTATAAGCTTTTAGAAGCAAAATTAATATCTGTTGTACTAGTAACAAAGTGTAACACCTACTGTAAAGCCAAGGAATAAAATTACTCAGTCATGCATTTCAGAAAAAAAAGAATATTCTAATTCAAACACAATTAAATGGAGAGAAGCTAACTCTCACTAATAAATTTAATGTGATTCAATAAAGACCAGTAGCTTTTAGGAAAACACTATTAATAAACTCATACAAGTGAACACAGAAAAGTCTTCAAAAGATATCTGATAGAGTTCAGAAGAATAATCATATGGAGATGATGCCTTATTACATGATGCCAAATCTCAGAAATAAAAGTGTCACTTATGTATTGGGGTAATAAACAGGCCTCTGCCTAGACATAATGCCCATGTAGCAGAAGCAAACTCATGCTTGATACTATAAACGCAAACAAACACCTCTTTCTGGGGAGATCAGAGACTGTATAGGAGAGTGTCCAACTGCTTCTGAATACATATCCTTATATCTATTGGTAAAGGTTGGCCTTGCCACTCACTTTTGCCAAAACTATTCTTTTTGCAGCAAATAGAGACTACCATGAAAATCTACAAGTGATCAAAAAATCAGATGGAACATCTATAACACAATCTCGGGCTAAGGCTCAGGAAGAATCATGTGTGACAAAAATAAATAGTTCTGAAGGAAAGAGAAGCAAATGAAAGAAAAGAAGAAAACTCTATGTAAGTGGCCAGCTGCTACACGTTTGTATAATGGGATTCTTAATACTCTGCTATCATGTTAGAACACATATGTGCATTACGTAAGAGAAACCAGCACTGTGTGTATGTGAGTGGCTGCTACAGATGAGCATAAGTAAAGAATTTCTTAGTAGTCTGCTATCAAGTGGGAGTTTATACATAGAGTATGTAAGAACAGTCTCTAAATGGTAAAGCAAGCTGTAAGGATATTTACTGTTTAAAGAGTTACTAGTGATTAGCTTGCATTGGAACCCATTGAGCAAAACACACACCTGTTTATACATTGTTATCACCTAGAGCTAAACACCAACGTTTCTCACCATTGTAACTGTATGATATTTGAATGGGACAGGAAGCACAATGGATAACAAATAAGAAAATGGATGTAATGTGCTTTCAGTGTACACAGGAAAAGCCAGTGTTATGATATCTGTTTTGATTGAGGAAGTAATTACATTTCATGTTGTCTTTATTTTTCAATATGACAAGTTCTGGAAGGATCTTGCATAGAATCCTAATAGCTAAGGAAACATCAAGTTGACCATTGAAAACCCTTGACTGTAAAGGGTTGACAATGCTCCCATATTATGAAGCATTAAAAAAAAAAAAAAAAGAGAGAGAATGCAATATGGAATCATGTTCCCAGAACACTGTATTTATTCAGTGCATTTTGTACTGTTACTAAACAGAAAATAGTTGATAAAATAATAGCAATTAAGACTCATTTTCACTAATAATATTAAAAAATCCTATCTAAAAATGATAGTCTCATGAAAGGAAGACAATTTAAAGATACTGGGCTTCACTTGGGGACAAATTAGCCTGAGTAATAAACAATAACATGCTGTTTTCAAAGAGTAAAAGAATCTGCAATAGAAAGCTAAGCCTGTGACCTTGATACCTGAAAGGAAGCAAATGGAAAGTGTTTTCTTCACTTGAAGTGTAGCACCGATGGCCGGCCTGCTCTGTGAGCAGAAATCGCTCCAGATCTCAGTGTTGCTGCCTTTCTGTGTGGTTTAGTTATCACCATGTAATGTTTCTTCTATCTCAAGGTATTTAATTTAAAAATTAATGAATGTTATTTGGAAAATATATTAAAAATAAGTTATGACTTGTGGTGAAAATTAAAGTTATTTCTATTACTATAGTTTAAAAAATGCTAAAATTATATTAATGCCCAAAGGTTTTAATATTTTTGTGAATTTTTCAAGTATTATTAATATCTTGTACCCTTTTCTGTTTAACTTTGGTGGAAAAAAAAACTTAATTTAATTTCCTTAAAATTGGAAAGTTGGGGTCCAGAATTCTTCAATGTGAATTCTTTCAACTTTTCCGAGATTTGAATTAATTTTATTAATGTTCTTTCTCTCTGTCTTTGTTTCTATCACAAACTCACACGTGTGAGCACATCTCCCTCCTTTGTATTAATGATTTTAGTCAATGTTAGCAATGTCTTTCCAAAATATTATCATCTTTTTTGACAATAAAAAATGTGACCAGTGAGAAGATACCCGTGACTTAACCTGCGTTCCATCTGGACTAAAACGACAATGCTGATATCTATGCATATCCCAGACCTCTCACTTGAGTACATAATGAGAGTTTTATTCTTTGTAAAAATTATTTATTTTCATAGTAGTTGTCATTGAACTCAGGGCCTGTACATGGTAGGTAAGAACTCTGCCAGTGCCCTAAACCTTTGGGCCATAGGAAAAGTATTCTACTCTGATAAGGTTTTATGAACTGAATTTGAAAATTTCAAACTGTAAAGGGAATAGAATCATTTCCCTTCTCTTCTTTAGAGTCATTTCTAGCATCACATTGCTGCCTATTATGTAATGTTAAAAATAACATTTAGCTTACTACAATGATGTAGAACCCCTTTTGAGGAGAGTGTCATTCAAAAGTGTCCCTGCAACTGCCCAGGTCAACATTACATATCAGTTTATCTTTCTCAAATTCAGTCACAATTAGGATAAGCACAATTCAGAGGTACTGATTTAAACACAGGAACTAAATCTATGGATCCTTAGTTAAAAACTGACAAATTTTATTTTCTAATAAAGAAGTGTTCTAATATTATCTTCCAAGCCAATAAAACTGAGAACTAGGAAGAAATCATATGCCGCTACATCTTACAGGTTAATGTGCTTACTAAACCAAGTATATTGATTTAGGGCAACACTTATTCCCCACATTCCTTAGTTTTTTCATTTGGAGGAATTACTGATGTCTGAGCCACAAACAGGATATATTAAAGCTACTGTTTGCTGGGAGTTTTACATATGGCCAGGTATATGCAAGGATGAGAAGATGGACCCAGCCCACTCTCCCCATCACTCACTCCCTTCACCAGGAAGATGGATGTGCTACTCTTGAGATAAAGATGAAGCATGTTTAAACAGTTGTGCAACTGAGAGCACCCTGTCATCTTCTCTCCATGGCATGCCCTGTCGTCTTCTCTCCATGGCATGCTCTTCTGCTGCTGCTACAGAGACAGCATAAAAACATACCATGCCTTGTAATGACCATGTCATGAAACGAAAGATAGCCCACAGGATCCCCAACATGAGTGATGGAGTCCATGCATCCATCAGTCTAGTCTCTCTGGATGTCAGTGCCTACATGTGCGGATACATCATTCCATTTCACACAACTCTAAGTGTATCATTTACAATTTTCTTTACCAGTAATAATGATTAAGAAAGAAAGTGAGTTAAACTCATACAGAAGGCACATTGTATGGTGGAATTACGAATATCATCTAACAGAGATGAAAAAGACAAACTAGAAAAGAAGAAGAAAGAAGCTTCAAATTACTCATGACATGTTTCTCATTAAAGGTTACAGAGCTGTCTATGATCTTTATACATTCTTTCAATCTATCCTATGGGGCTAGAGAGATAATTCTGCAGCTAAAAGAGATTTGGTTCCCAGGATCTACAATGGCCTGCTCACAAGCACCAGTTCCAGCTCCAAGAAATCTTTCACCTCAAGCTTCTGACTTACACACACACACACACACACACACACACACACACACACACACACACACACACACACACAGATAAAAGACAATATTTAAAAATTCTATTTTATCATAAAATATATAATCAGCTGGGTTGAAATGTAGTGCCTATCACTGTGTTACACAAAAATATACTTATGTTTCATCCTGTGTAATGATCAAACAAAGAAAATTAACATCAACATCTCTATCATTATTTTACAATTTCAGACTTTTAGATTTTATTCATAAAATATATAACTGACTGAGATGAAATATAGTACCTATCTCTGTGTTAATGCAACAATGTACTTATTTTCTTTCTGCCCTAGTCAGGTTTATAATTGCTATGTTAAAACACCATAAACAGCAGAAACTTACAGTCGATTACTGAGAGCAACTTACAGTCGATTACTGAGAGCAAAGTCACAGCAAACATTCAAGGTCAGAACCTGGAGAAACCGAAACAGACGTCAAGGAGGAAAGCTACTTAAGAACCCAGGACCAAGGGATAGCACCACCTAAACTGGGCTAGGCCCTCACTTAGTAACAATCTCAAGCTGGTTGAGGCGAGGGGCTGCAGGAATCTCTAGGGTAGGCCAGAGACCTGGGATGGTAGAGGCTCCCAGGAGTCTGTGGGGTTAACTTTAGCTGAGAGTCCTAGCAGTGGGGGTATGGAATCTGAAGTGGCCACCTCCCATAGTCAGGCAGGACCCAGAAAGGAGGAATCAGAACACCAACCTATCCACAAAACTTTTAAACCAAAATTTGTTTGTCTACAAGAAATGCAAGAACGTGAAACAGAGACTAAGGGAATAGCCAACCAATAGCTTAACAGCTTGGGAGCCATCCCAAGGGAACACACCAGTTCCTGACACAGTTAGTGATACTGCTATCCTTGCAGACAGTAGCTTAGCTTAACTGTCCTCTGAGAGGCTCCACACAGTTTTGTCTGGCCTAAATGGGGGAGGATACACCTAGCCCTACAGAGACTTGATGTGGCAGGGGGGGGGGGGGGGGGGTCGGCGGCTCTGCCCTCTCAGACAAGGTTGGGAAGGGGGTAGGGGAGAAGGACTGTATTAGGGGAGGAACCTGGAGTGGGCAGAGATAGGGAAGTAAAGTGAATAAATAATGTAATGGGAAAAATAGTTAATCAAGAAAATGACCCCCAGACTTGTCTTCAGACCATTCTGATGGCAGCCATTCCTCTTTGAGAAGGTGTCCTTGTCCCAAATAACACTAGTTCTGTCAAGTTGATAGACAAACAAACAATAAACAAACTGGGCAATGTCTATAATTTTGTGTTTGGATGTCCATTCTCCAAATCTCGCTTTCTCCCTAAACCATCCTTCCAGGCCTTCAGCAACTATGATTTTTTTTTTTTTTTTTTTTGTATTCCAATAGACTTTGTAAAGTTAAGAGATGTTTCTTGTTCCATGAATATCTTCTATCCTGTTATCAGTTGCTTATCCTATTTTAATCAAGTATAGTCAGCACCTCTCACATGACACTCATTTGAGATATCCTTGGATCAAAATGAATACTAAAAATATCTAAATCTTCTCGTTTGGATTTATGTCCCAGGGCAGAGGGAGCCATGACTTATTTCTTTATTTTTCCATTATATTACACATAATAAGCACTTAATGAAGTTTTGGCAAGTGAAACAAAATAATAAAGCTGCCAATATACACATGATACATGAAACTGTGTCTCACAAAATGTTGAAATAATTAGAATGTGAAAGAAATGACAATGTTAGTTTAAAATAAATCATTATAGTACTTA
Organism: Mus pahari; assembly: GCF_900095145.1. NCBI lineage: Eukaryota > Metazoa > Chordata > Mammalia > Rodentia > Muridae > Mus > Mus pahari. The sequence goes on along the minus strand of NC_034591.1, from coordinate 97,683,808 downwards.
TAAAGGGAAAGGTTCTCTAGGATGAACATGAGTTGGCATGAGGTAACTTCTCACCCGAATGGTGCTGCTAATGTATTTGGTCATTAGCAATGTGACTCCTTCAACTGTTACAGGGAGCTGTGCACAGGGCAATCAATATTTGCTGTCCAGTCTGAGTAGAGCACCCTTCTTTTCCCTGGGTTTTTGCTAATGCTCTTTTTAAAACCTCATGAATGACTCATGACTTTCAGAGTCATCATGCAGATGTGGACTCAGTAAGTAGGTACATCACGGCAAAAGTGGAACACAAAGATTCCTGCCTTGAAAAATAAGCAGTGAACTAGATCCCATTTTTTCTCAGTCTCCAGAACAAAGGTTTTTCCATGACCCATTGAAAGTGGAAGCTATAGTTCACTTATACATACTAATACCTGACCACTGAAATTCCCAAAGCTGTACTTTCTCTCCAGCAGGAGCAACAAAGTGTAAAAGTCTGATGGAGGACTGTCTATACTAAATGATTAAATGATGTCTAAGCCTAGTCCTGTTGATTTCAGCTGGATCACTGGGGTAGAGTTGTTGCCTCATAGCAATGTGTGACATCATGTAATATGTCATTATACCAGCATACACCCTTGTTCCCTTCCATGGCTTATCCTACAACTTTCCTGCACCCAGGGTCTTTTCAGAAATATTCCTGTTACTCCCTCTTTCCTAACATTCATCTTCCTAGTACATACCCAAATGGCAGTGATTCTAAGATATCTGTGGTAGCTACCTCTTAAAAGTAGTTCTTTATATTTCACATTTTTGCATTTTTAAAAAAAAAACTACATTCCTTAATAAGTAAGCACTGTGTAGCATTTTAGTCCCATAAATAAACTTCAAAAGTATAAAGAAACTGTTCTTTGTGCAATCCTTCAAGTTAGAATCTTTTAGAGAAAATTAAATAATTCACATCAGAATGTTTTTTTTCTCAAAAATTGTAGTACACACCTCCTATGAAAATAAATTGCACAAGAACATCATTTTTGAACATAGCTATGAAAGGGACTTGAGAGATGACTCAGTGGTTAAAAGCATTTGGTGGTCTTTGAGAGGACTCAGTCTCAGTTCTATGCACTGTATTGGAATTGTTACAGGAGACTCACAAGAGTCATTTTTTTTTCTTTTTATTAGATATTTTCTTTACTTACATTTCAAATGTTATCACGAAAGTTCCCTATACCCTCCCCCTGCCCCTGCTTCCCTACCCACCCACTCCCACTTCTTGGCCCTGGGATTCCCCTGTGCTGGGTCATATAAAGTTTGCAAGACCAAGGGGCCTCTCTTCCCAATGATGGCCGAATAGGCCATCTTCTGCTACATATGCAGCTAGAGACACGAGCTCAGGGGGTACGGGTTAGTTCATATTGTTGTTCCATCTATAGGGTTGCAGCCCCCTTGAGCTCCTTGGGTACTTTCTCTAGCTCCTCCACTGAGGGCCCTGTGTTCCATCCAATAGCTGACTGTGAGCATCTACTTCTGTGTTTGCCAGGCACTGGCATAGCCTCACAAGAGGCTGCTATATCAGGTTCCCTTCAGCAGAATCTTGCTGGCATGTGCATTAGTATCTGGGTTTGGTGACTGATGATGGGATGGATCCCCAGGTTATACCCTCTAATCTAATACCCTCTTCTGGCCTCCAAGAATACCAGGTATACTCATTGTACGAATTCATATATGCAAGAAAAACACACACATATATAAAAGAGTAAAGTAAGTAAATCTAAAAAATTCAATGGGGCATGGCAGATGCTATTTTTCATTATCAATGGTATCCCTCTTTTCTTTATATTAATCTGTTTTCTAAAATCTAGGTGATTGCATGTTCTAGTTGACGATATGCCACATGTAGTTTCAAGGTTAACTCTAATGTGGGCTTATAAGGTCACTTGTCTTTGAGGAAATTGAGAAAGTACCACATCTATTAAGACAGTACTTGCATGGTGCAATATTACTGGTAACAGAGAAGTCATTTAGTAAACAATAAGTGACACACAGAAAATAGAAGGCTTGTGAATTTTAGCCAGAATTCTGATTTGTTATTTTCCTTGTATTTGACAACATTGCAAATGAATTTAACACACATTTATATTTGGGGAAGGCCAAATATGCAACTCTAAATCAACATCTAGTATCAATGGAAAAACTGATATTAATTATTATGCTTATTTTTATAAACTCATGTATACAAATCTGATAAATGTGGTTTTTTTCCCCTTTTTAATTAGATATTTTCTTTACTTACATTTCAATTGTTACCCACTTTCCTCGTTTCCCCCGGAAAACCTCTTATTTCAACTTCGCACCCCATGCTCACTAACCCACCCACTCCTGCCTCCCTGACTTGAAATTCCCCTATGCTGGGGCATGGAACCTTCATAGGTCCTAGGGCCTCTCCTCCCATTGATGTCCAACAAGGCCATCCTCTGCTAAATATGCAGCTAGAGTCATGGGTCCTTCCATGTGTACTCTTTGGTTGGTGGTTTAGTCCCTGGGAGCTCTGGGGGTATTGGTTGGTTCATATTGTTGTTCCTCCTATGGCACTACAAGCTCCTTCAGCTCCATCAGTCCTTTCTCTAGCTCCTCCATTGGTGACCTGATACTCAGTCCAATGCTTGGCTGAGAACATGCACCTTTGAGTATGTCAGGCATTGGCAGAGCCTCTCAGGAGACAGCTATATATATCAGGCTCCTGTCTGCAAGCACTTGTTGGCATCCACAATAGTGTCTGGGTTTGGTGACTGTATATGGGATAGACCATCAAGTTTAAAAAAGACAGCATTTTCAACAAATGGTGCTGATTCAACTGGTGGTTAGCATGTAGAAGAATGCAAATGAATCCTTTCTTATCTACATGTACAAAGCTCAAGTCCAAGTGGATCAAGGACCTCCACATAAAACTAGATGCACTGAAACTAATAGAAAAGAAAGTGGGGAAGAGCCTTGAGCACATGGGCACAGGGGAAAATTTCCTGAACAGAACACCAATAGCTCTAAGTTCAAGAATTGACAAACCGGACCTCATAAAATTACAAAGCTTCTGTAAGGCTGAAGGACACTGTCAATGGGACAAAATGTCAACCAACATCTTTTTCTCGGGAAAAGATCTTTACCAACCCTACATCCAATAGAAGGCTAATATCCAATATATACAAAGAACTCAAGAAGTTAGACTTTAGAGAACCAAATAACTCTATTATAAAACAGGGCTCAGAGCTAAACAAAGAATTCTCAACTGAGGACTATTGAATGGCTGAGAAGCACCTAAAGAAATGCTAAACATCCTTAGTTATCAGGGAAATGCAAATCAAAATAATCCCAAGATTCCACCTCGCAGCAGTCAGGATGACTAAGATTAAATATAAGTTTTAATGTCACATATTACTGTTGCAGTCACTATTTAAGACTCTTATCCAATACTAAGATAAACTGACTTGAACACATGTCAGAAATGCAGAGGGAAGGAAAACAAAATGAAAACTTGGACAATGGTTGTCTCATGATGTGTGGGCTTCATATGCTGAAGAAAAAAGATTCAATAGGTTATTGTGTTCTTCTTTGTGTTGTGTAGAGTTTCAAAGTTCTGTCGTGGACAGCAGCATCACTACAGATTTTTGAAGTATCAAGAATCCTAATTTTGCTTCCATTGTTGGATGACAGCTGTAGAGGAATGCTCTCTTTGTGGTAATGGATGGCACATAGGTGACCATATTGGAATAGAGCTGAAGCGATGCCATATGCTAAGAGGAGACACCCAGTCTCCAGAGGGTATTGATTGTTGAAGTCCACACAGATACATGGACACACAAGTCCCTATATAAAACGGATTAGTATAGATATATGTATAGATATGTTCACGTATCTATACATTTAATCATCTATAGATTGCTTCGAAAACTATTGCAATGTAAACGATTCATAAATTCTTGTACTTCCATCTTTTTAAATTAACTCCAGAAAATGGAGTTTGTGTATTTTAATCCATTTGGATTTTTTCTTTCAGTTATTTCTTATCTGTAGTTAGAATCTATGAATTAGGAACCTGGAGACAGGTGAGAGGCAATGTCTGGAAGATGAGAAAGGAGAAAGCAGAAATGAGATTTTGTAGGGTATCATTTTGTCCCTATAAATACTGTTCCTAGAAAACACCAATCTCCATATTTTTTATTACAGAAAACAAGGAATTGCCAGAAATCACTACCACTATATGCATTTCTGAAAGCTTTTATAACATTAAAACAAAACTTTCATTAAAGATAGCAAGAAAAACCATGAAGGTGGTGGGTGGGTGGGAGGTGGGGAGGATCTGGGTTGAGTTGGGAAGGCAGAAAATGTGATCAAAATAAACTTCATGAAATACAAATAAACATTAGAAAAAATAACAAATATACAATTCAAAAAATAAAAGAAAAATTAAAAATGTGTTTGAGTGTGCTGGGTTATGCAAAGCAGGGATGAACCACATAAAATCTTATTCTGGGTAGAAAAAAATGAGACAGGCTGGCTGCTCCCTGCAGAAGCTGCTACTATTCTCAAGAACTTCTAGAAACTTCTACCAAGTCCTCAGACATCATCAGAAAATTAGAGCTCGTTTGAAGGTAACTTAGAATCTATCTACTTATTAGGCGTGAGCACACCAGAGAGTAGCCGACTCTCTTTTCAGCCTTAAGAATAAATATCACTCTCTAAACCTCCTGTTACTCATGATTCTTATTAATGTAGACTTAATATTGTGCTCCTTCACCCAGGGCAGAGAGTGCAGCTGCAGCCATGAGGGTCATTGTTCTGTGAACTTCGCTATAGACAAACTGGCATTTTAATTTTCTGTCGTCCAAAAACACCCACCTCAAGGCGGCAAAATAAAAAGCAGAAAACATAATTTGAAGGCCAGTTTTAAAATCATTATGAAATCAAAGTATTGAAAGTAGCCTGGTTTGCTTTACATAAAATGCTATATTGCACCAAAAACTTGATAGCTTTTAAAAGACCCCCACAGGGCATAATTAATTTACAGAACAGGTTTTTGAACAGAATATTCAAAAATATGTGGATTTGTCATCATGTATTTACTATGGGTTAATCCGTAATTTTGATTATTTAAATTAACATATTTTATATAGTTTCAGCAGATGACTAAGTGGTAAGAATTAAGCTTCCTTTTCTATTTGACTTTGCTTTATTGGTATATCAATGCAAACTTATTGAGATTGATTTACAACTTGAAAGTGCTTACTAAATTATTAGCATTATTAATATTCATGGATATTTTTCTCAGTGCTGTTTCATAGATATGTACAACAGGATCTTCCTAGAGAAACGATTTAAGATTATATGGAAAGCTAAGCATTTGGAGCTTAAATAAACATGTTTATGCATTTATTTAATAAAATTTGAGCGTGACAAGAAAACTTAATTTACCTAACATGCAAAACTATATTTTAAGCTAAAATCACTTACTGAGAGCTCTGCATGTCAACCTTGTACACATTATATTGTATTATGTAATATTTTGCAGTTTAACTTAATATGACATGCTCACAAATACATGTGTATGCATATAATTGTAATATATATTCTTTCATTTGTATTTAAACATATATGCTCATAACCTTGAAGCTCTAAAAGTCCAAGTCCAAGAGAACTAACCACTTTAAACATGAAGGATATGTCATAAGATGTCAATGGAAAAGAATTAAATGAATAAATTTCAAAGCGAGCAGCTAAAAGGTCTTACCACAAAAACTGATGATTGAATTCAACCCTGTCTGTGACTTATGTGGTGGAAGTGAGTTATGCAACTTGTCCCCTGATCTCCAATGCCTATGCTATCACACACACACACACACACACACACACACACACACACACACAAGTACATATACACATGAGCACACATATATACTAAAAGACAATCATGCAAGAATTGATCAAGATAAAGATAAAGAACACTCTATGGAACCTGGATCAGAATTGGGGAAAGAAGTGAATAAAATACATATATTATTTCCATCTTAATAATGTTGTACTAAGATTTTTAAAAATAAAATCTAAAAGTAAAAACTTACATGCAATCTTTAATATAAAATGTGAGGGATAAAACATTTAAAAATAACTGGTGTCAGCATGGTGGAGAACACCTGTAATCTCAGCACTAAAGAGGCTGAGGAAGAAGACTGCTGCAAATTCAGTCCAATCTGTTCTACAAAATGAGTACTAATCCAGGCAAACCCTGCTAGGTTATAGATATACATATAGATAGATTAGTAGATAGATAGATAGATAGATAGATAGATAGATAGATAGATAGATAGATTGATTGATTGATAGATTAATAGATTTATTTACACATATGCATACATATATACATACATGCATACACAGATACATACTAAATACTTATATACATGCATACAAACATATATTCATATATTTATACATACATAAATGCTAGTAAAATAAGTAGAGAAATTAGAACTTTTTAGCAAGCAATCTTGTAACTGCACATGATGACTCTGTTCAAAATGAATAAGCGCCGGGTGTGATGGCGCACGCCTTTAATGCCAGCACTTGGGAGGCAGAGGCAGGTGGATTTCTGAGTTCGAGGACAGCCTGGTCTACAAAGTGAGTTCCAAGACAGCCCGGGCTATACAGAAAAACCCTGTCTCAAAAACCAAAGAAGAAGAAGAAGAAGAAGAAGAAGAAGAAGAAGAAGAAGAAGAAGAAGAAGAAGAAGAAGAAGAAGAAGAAGAAGAAGAAGAAGNAAGAAGAAGAAGAAGAAGAAGAAGAAGAAGAAGAAGAAGAAGAAGAAGAAGAAGAAGAAGAAGAAGAAGAAGAAGAAGAAGAAGAAGAAGGTGAGCCCTGTAACTATTACATGAAATAATTGCACAGGCTTTATTTGCACTGGTTGCAAAATTAGAAGGTTTATCAATGACAGTAAATTGAGTTAGATATTCTTTCCTACTGGTCCAAGGTTTACTGATTCTAAAAGGTAAAGTCTTTATTGGATATGTAGTTAGCATATCCTAACTCACACGGAATAGTCTTGTACTGACGTCAAAGCTGAGTGAGCACTAACAAAATACATTCAGCTATTTCTGTTTCTGTTGGCCCAAGAAGACAGGGCATGATTCTTGCATCCAACTCTTGCATCATCTTGAGCAGAATGCAGTTTTGATATACATCTTAATAAAATCCTCAAAGGACAGATGAAGACTAATGGCACGGGGTTTGTGTGTGTGTGTGTGTGTGTGTGTGTGTGTGTGTGTGTGTGTGTGTATTCTTTGTTCTCTACACATGTACCCATTAAGCATTCTAGACATATATTTTTACCTCTATTTCCTTAAAAAGTTTGCTTATGCTTTTTTATTTTTTTTTTATTTTTTGGTTTCTCTTTTATTCTTTGGGATTGTGTTCCAAGAGAAGGAATTGTAACCTTAGCTGCCTCACCAAAGTGATTTCACAATATTATATTTTCAGATTTTAGAGAATGGTAGTGTTCAAGAAATGATGGGTCTTGTACACTTCTGTTTCAGAATATGTATGTGTATATTAAATAAGATATTATTGTTTGAAACAATTGAGATCATACTCAATATTTGTACGTATATCTTTATATGTTAAAATAGCTTTGGGAGTATAACCCATTTGGGAGGAAATACATTAGACTGATAGGTAGATGTGGAAGACTTGAGACTTCAAAGATACATTTTATGTATGTGTCCTTAGGTATGGATACTCTGTGTACTGTGATATCTTGAGGCTAGAAAATGGAATTAGATTCCCTGGAGCTAGAGTTACAGGTGGTGGTAAGCCACTGGAGGTGGGTGCTGGGAACTGATCTCAAACCCTCTGCATCAACAAGAGGTGCTCTTAACCACTGGGCTCAACCGTCTACTACCTATTGTGGTGAATTTCACATCTATCATTTTATGAGACTGGGAAGTTTAGGCACGTAAGCTGAAATTTACCTTTTCCGACCAAATTGTGATAATTATGAAATAGCATATATAAGCTTTCTTTTCAATTACATTGATCATTAGTGCAATAGGAATTAGACATGACAGTATTTCCTGTTCCTGCCTTGGGTTATCTGGTAGTTAGGTAAGGTTTACCTAGTTTATGTTGCAATGAAATTAAGCACTCAAGAACCTGATAGATTAAATGATTATATTCATTTCATGTTTTTACAATAGATGCTTTGACCATGGCTTTGATCATTGCATTTTCTCATATGCTCTAAGATGATGTATCATTGGAACTATCTGATTCTTGCTTCTGTTCTTTGGGTGGCAGAGCCTTAAACAAAGCTGACACTATGTCCAGGGATGGTGTATATTGTTTCATGGTTTATAATACAAAGAATCACTCACTATGTTGAGCAGAGTTTCATGTCTTCACCATAGTGAGATGAGGTCTCATCGTAGAGGGGAGAAAATGTCTGGGTATTAGGAGCTACTTCAAAGGCACACATTGAACCAAGCTGCCGCCTCATATCTGTCCCGGTCTGTCAGTCCCAGATGCAGTGTGGTCAACATGGATGGGTTAGTGTAGTCTCTTAGTTTTCTAGTTTCAGCTCTGACTAAAAACCATTCTGACAACAAGCAACTTACTGGAGAAAGGGATTTTCTCAAGTTACAATTTGAGTCTATCAGCACGGGAAAGGCAAAGCAAGAGCATGAACTAAGTCTATCACACGCAAAATCAAGAGCAGAAAGCAAAGACAGAAATCCTTGCTTGCCCAGTTGCTGTCAGAGAGTTTTCTCCCTTTTGTATTGCTCATCTGCTTCTGCCCAGGACATGGTGCTGCATACACTCTACTTGGATCTCCTCTATCAGTGAACAATCAAGATTCATGCCTCCAGCCAACCTGATAGGGATAATCTCACAATTGAGACTTTCTTCTGAGATGACTCTTGGCTGAGTCAGTTGGACAGGTAAAGCTGATAAGGACAGCAGTCTACTTCTAACTCACTGTGTTCTCAGTGTCTCTGGCTCTAATCTGAAAAAAACAAAAACAAAACTCTGAGCCTTGATCACAAATCTTACTCTTTTCATAATAGTTTTCTGATTATTAATTCATCAAACTATATTAATTATTTATTGATGTGTTAATTTCCCTTATTAACCCTTAACACAGAATCAGAATCAGAGGGTTGTACAGAGATGATGATGATGGTGATGATGATGATGATGATGATGATGATGATGGTGATGATGATGATGATGGCAAACCTTAGGGAGCTTTGTTGTGCAATAGGTAAAATAGTTTTACATATTTTAACTAACTTGCCCCAGAACAATTTCTATGAGTCAGGTGATTTTACATTGTTCATATTACACAAGAAGAAATAAAAAAAAATGCAAACAGTGAACAATTCTCTCAAGATTAAATGGCTAGTTGCTGCATGTAGCAGGACTTGACCTCAGACTATCTGGATCTACAGCCTTTGCTCTGAGACACCGCCTGAAACACCTCTTAGATGGGAATGTCTCCTGCTGAGGTTTCTAAGTTTGGAGTATGCTTTCTGTCTGCTTGAGACAAGATGATTTCCTGCATCTATGAGTCAGGTTAAAACAGGTCTTTTTTTCTTTTTAAAATAGGAATACTAATTTTATTTAAAAACTAACAAATAAATCCACTATCATCTCTAAACCCATACAACAACCCCAATACATAGATAGTGACTGACTTCAGTTCTAAACTTTGATGTGTACATCGGTCAACTGGGAAAAAAAAAAAAACGAAATCAAGAAACTCTACAGTTAAATCACATCATAAAACAAATGGACCTAATACATATCAACAGAATATCCCATGCCAAAATTAAAGATTAATCTTTAAATCTAACAATAGAGTTAATATGTTTAGCTTAAACGCACACAATTTCTATTCCTAATAGTCTCATTGAAATTAAAATCAGATGCAATGTTCTCAAATGTTTTATGAGTTCATTTTCTTCTATTTTTCTTGTATTGAAAATAGAATTTTTTCATACAATAAATTCTGATTATGGTTTCCTATCCCTTAACTCCTTTGAGATCCCCGACCTCCTTTCCTATCTAAATGTACATGCTTTCTTTCTTTTTTAGAAAACAAACAAGCATTATAATAATAACAAAAAATAGAAAGATGAAATAAAGTGAACAGAATAGAACAAAACAAACAGACAAACAAAAAATAAAAGAAAAAGAGCCAATTAAAAAAGCACTGGAAATACAAATTGCACAAGAAGCTATAAAATATATGTAAAGAAGAGCAAACAGTGGTTTTGTTTGCTTGACCCTAAATAAAATTGTGTTTCTCTTTTTTAAAAAAAAAGTAGTTTATGGCATATGAGATGTCTCAATCCTGCTGCCAAACCTGAAGCCCGAGTTCAATTCCCTGCATCCATGTAGTGGATGGAGAGAACCAACTCTCATAGGTCGTCTGCTGACCTCAACACGGGCATGTTTTAATTGTAAACTACCTGATGTAAGAATTCTTAAAGATACGTTTGAAAGAACAGATAATATTTCACTTTGTTGCAAACTGTCACATTCCTGAGAAAACAAACAAGGAGTGGTCTGAGTACAGTGCCAGATAACAAAGGTCTACTCCCTACAGTTAACTAATAGTAACCATGAAGGAACTTCAAGAATGTCCCAGAGATAGGTATTACTCCAAAGACATTTGGAGGAGACAGGCAGAAGTAGAGCAGGTAGTTTCCTGAAAAGTTAAAACCTCCTGCTAACATTTATAAATTGTTTCAGTTTCTCTAAGAAATAGTTAAGTATAGAATCTTAATTTCTCATTAGGTTTTCTAAGTTCAGGTTCACAGTCTTCTGTTGGAAGAAATAACCGGCTTTCCCAGCTTTTGGGCCAATAAATCCAAATTCCTTTTCTGAAGCATTTTCTATCATTTCTGACCCCTTAGAATTCAGGTGTGTTGACTTTGAAACTAGGAAATTATAATGTAATGATTCTTTTTATTTTAAATGATTTAAAGAAATGAAGAAAATAGCATTTTTTCTTAAATTCTTTTTATATAAATTTTATATTTTTATTTTATAATCTTATATAATGTAGTCTTATATTACTTCCTTATCTATTCTTATGTGAATATCATTATGACTTAATCATGTAACTGTATGATCAAATGTTGCACTTCTCTGTGACTTATCAAAAAATTAAAAACAAAAGTTTGTGTATATGTTTGTGTGTGTTTATGTGTGTATGTGTGTGTGTATGTGTGTGTGTATGTGTGTGTGTGTGTGTGTATGTGTGTGTGTGTGTGTGTGCTCACAGAATACATAACTGGCACACACATACATCTCTAGGTATACATTTCTACTAAAAACACATCCTTATTTCATATTTGAAACAGAGCAGGGCTTAAGTTTCTAGAATTTCATGAAAGACATAAATATTTACTTTGTAAAATATTTCACATGCCCATGTTTTTTACAGTATAATATAGGGACATTTATTGGCAAGAATCATTTGCAAGGAAAAAATACAATAAAGTATACTTTCATTCTGTTACTTTTCTTTATTCCTCTCAAGTTACAGCTCAAGGTTACAAAGGTGAACACTTAGATTCCTCAATGCAATCTTGGAATGCAGAATGAGGAAAGTTGAAATGCTTTGGTTCTGTCACCTATTGCTGGAAAGAGTGTTATAATTTAATTCTATGACTCTTCTCTTATATATTATTAAATGGGTAAAGTATACATACATATAATCTGATGTTATTTGTGAATGTCATCTAGAACATATGAATTTTGACATTTAAGTCTTACTTCCCACAGCTGTCTTTCCTCCACAACATGGAATCTAAATCAAGTGCATGCAGAATGAAACATTCTTCATTTTCAGGAATAATGCAAATAACCATATCTGTGAAAACATTCACAGCCTTTGTCTTCTCTTGAAGCAATGACTTAAAGAAAACGATCTTTCATATTGCTGTGAGTTAGAATCAATGACCTACTGAACAAGATGAGAAAAGAAGAAACATCTAAAATATAACTAGAAAATTAGGATGATAAAGTGGAAAACTCTTCACACAGGAGTCTGTTGTGCTCTGTGATAACATTGATTGTTAGACTAAATGTGACGCAGAGATGAAGAGGAATTTGCAAGTATAATTTGTGGTCGAAGAAATCACCTGTAAAAATTATTTATGATATTACTGTCTTAAAAACAGCTGTTGCTTGTTTTTGCTTTGGGCAGTGATGTTTCTGGTTACTGAAAGTCATGTGTATATTTACTTAGTTAAAATTGAAAAAAAAATATATTTATAGAGACTGAAGAGGTTGCTGCTTTTGTAGAGGACCATGGTTCATTTCCCAATAGCCACACAGTGGCTCACAAACGTACGCAACTCCAATTCCAGGGCATCTTTTATGTTTTTCCAGCCTGTGAGGGCACCGTACACATACATAATATATGTACATAGACACAAGAAAAACACACTCACATATATAAAATTTAAAAAATATATAGTTACCATTTAAAAAATGAGAGCATATCTGAAGGAGGGGAGGGAGCGTTCACAGGTTGTGACAGTAAAGTGCTATTCATGAAAATTTCAGAGTCAAAGGCTGCGCTCATGTACTGCCAACCAAATGCTTGGCAACCCATCCTGAATCACCAACTTTAAAGACTATTATTGAAAACAAGGGTACGGAGGTTTATTCAAGTTGATCACACTAGGAAAAGGAACAAAGGAAAGGGTCCAGTGACCTCTAACTTTTTCTAAGGAGGACAGTCATGAAATTTAAGTTTAAATAGAAAGCAAAATAGGACACTAAGCAAGGTTGGTGGTTACACATAGCCTGTCATTGATCCACCATTGTCTCAGCTCAGGTCACAGCTTGAAGGTGGTCTGATATGTTCTCAAAACTATGATATATCTTCCAAAGAGGCAAATTCTTTCTCTAACTAATACTACAGCTTTTCCCTATTTCCATCAAACTATTCCTCAGAATTTTTTTTATTAATCATTTTATTCGTTTATAATTCAAATGATATTCCCTTCTTGGTTACTCCTCTCCAAACCCCCATGCCATCCTCCATCTCCTCCTTCCCCTTTGCCTCTAAGAGGGTTCTCCTCCACTCACTTGCCCATTCTCACTTCACTGCTCTAGCATCCCTCTATGCTGGGGCATCAAATCTCCACAGGACCAAGGGCTTTCCCTCCCATTCATGTCAGATAAGGCCATCCTCTGCTACATATGTATCTGTAGGTGGATCCCTCCATGTATACTCTTTCATCTATGGGTTAGTTCCTGGGAGCTCTGAGAGGTCCAGTTAGTTAATATTGTTCTTTCTGTGTGGTTCCAATCCCCTTCATCTCCATCAGTCAGTCTTCAGAATTTTTTAAAGGCATTACCTCCCAACACAGCCTTAGCTTTTTTGTTGTTGTTGTTGTTGTTGTTGTTGTTTCATTTTGTTTTGTTTTGTTTTTTTAATCCACTATGTAGACCAAGCTTGTCTGGAACTCACAGAGATATACCTGCCTCTGCCTCTGCCTCTGCCTCTGCCTCTGCCTCTGCCTCTGCCTCCGCCTCCGCCTCCGCCTCCGCCTCCGCCTCTGCCTCTCAGGTGCTGTGTTTAAAGGCATGCTCAGCTGTGCCTGGCTCTTGAGAAATTTTGTTTCTTTGGGGTCCATTGTTTTAAAAATATGGTAGCCAAAGAGGGATACAAATGTTTCTCTTTAGATTACATCTTCTTTTTTTTTAATTAGGTATTTTCTTCATTTACATTTCAAATGCTATCCCCAAAGCCCCCATACCTTTCCCCCGCCCTGCTCCCCAACGCACCTACTCCCACTTCTTGGCCCAGGCATTCCCCTGTACTGGGTCATATGATCTTCACAAGACCAAGGGTCTCTCCTCCTGTTGATGGCCGACTAGGTCATTCTCTACTACATATGCAACTAGAGACACAGCTCAGGGGGTACTGGTTAGTTCATATTGTTGTTCCTCCTATAGGGTTGCAGACTCCTTTAGCTCCTTGGGTACTTTCTGTAGCTCCTTCATTAGGGGCCCTGTTTCCCATCCAATAGATGACTGTAAGCATTCACTTCTGTATTTGCTAGGCACTGGCATAGCATCACAAGAAAGAGCTATATCAGGGTCCTGTCAGCAAAATCTTTCTGGCATATGCAATATTGTCTGGGTTTGATGGTTGTATATGGGATGGATCCCCGGGTGGGGCAGCCTCTGTATGGTCCTTCCTTCTGTCTCAGCTCCGAACTTTGTCTCTGTAACTCCTTCCATGGGTATTTTGTTCCCATTCTAAGGAGCAAAGTATCCACACTTTGGTCTTCTTTCTTGATTTTCATGAATTTTGCAAATTGTATCTTGGATATTCTAAGTTTCTGGGCTAATATCTGCTCATCAAAAGTGTATATCATTTATGTTCTATTATAATTGGGTTACCTTACTCAGAGTAATTACAATATATCATACATAGATAACATGCATACTTACATGTGTACTTATGTATTATGCATGTATGCATAAGATAGAAATAGTTGAACTACAAAGATTGGAGAGCAAAAACAGGTAGTTTAAATAGTAGACATAGATAGACTTAGTCAGAATTCCTCTAGTCTCCACTGTGAACTTTATAATATAGAGTATAAGAACACAAGTGAGATTCCATGATATCTCTTATAAATGCCCTCCACATTTGAAAATCACACTTTTATTACAGACAAATGGAATAAATTATAAAGAGATAGCCACGAGTCTACCCTCCTAAGATTTTTAGGGAACTTACCAAATTTCTAAATATGACTTTTCATTATGCTTCTTATCAGAGACACTGCTGGGGAAGAGTGTCACCGATGCTATTTCAGATCTGTCATCTAGAATCTTCTAATCTGCCAACTTTTTGCAACTAGGAGATGAGCTCACGTACAAGCTGACAAGAGGTACTGATGAGTCTAGACTTTCTTGAAGGTTGTTAAAAGTTTAAGTTGCCCCACTGTGCAGAAACTCTCTGAATTGGCTTGGCAATTTTTATAATGACAGCTGCTGTCAGGTGACAGGATAAATTATGCAGTTCAGAGGATGTGGTCGCAACAAGCAAAGGATGCTGGAAATAGAAATGGCCCTAGATACTGTAGACAGTGACTTATATAAACCTTTAACATCTTTCAGCATGTCCTACCTGTTTCATTATTCCCTCAGTGGGCTTAAAAAAAAATCTCTGCTTCTACTGAGGATCATGCTTCCTTGCATGGGAAATGAAGGGAAGCACTTAATCACATGCATTAAAATACAACAAATGCAGACACCTCAACTGGGAAAGGGGGCCATGACATTTTCAAGACTCAAAGCTCCAGAGAAATGGCATTACTTCCAATCTGTAGCTCTCTAAGCCATAGTACAAATGTAATTTTAAATGAAGTGCTGCACAGCTCTCAATTATGTTTCTTTAAGTGGCTGTTGTGACTTGAATGAAAATTGTCATACAGAGGTTCATGTGTTTCGACTTCTAGTATTCAGTTGGTGATACTGTGTTGGGAAGTTGTGAAACTGTAGGATGAGAAATTTACGGGTGGAAGGACATCACTGGGGATGGGCTTTGTAGGTTTATAGGCTTACCTAACTTCCAGTTCATTCTCTCCATTTCCTGTATGCATAGACATTAGCTTCCTGCTCCTGCCAATATTATTGTTGCTCACCCGCATGCCTGGCTGCCCTGGTGCACTGTTATCTCTCTGGAACCATGAGCCAAAATGAATGATTTTCTTTTTAAGTTGGTTGGGATCATGGAATTTTATCACTGCAACAGAAATGTAATTTATATAGTACCCAACTGAACTACTGGCTTATATTAGTATTTATGAATTTTTTCTTGCAAAACAGAATCTAAGAAGTAGGCTGAGGCTTTGCATCACATCACTCCTTATGCCAAACTTACAAAAGTGCCCGGAGAGTTACCAGAATCTCTAATTTGCTGTGCAGAGATGGTTAGTGGAGTGGTACTAGCCTTTCCTAGGAGAAGGAAGCTTTAGTGGAGTTCTAACAAGCTTTCAGATAATGTTGAAATATTTGTCTTCATTTTATGTTTTGTCTTCATGGTGATTTTTCAAAGAAAGATCTAGATTGCTTGCCTACTTTTTAGATTTAAGATTTTCTAAATTTAAATAATTTTCATTGCTGGTGGGAATATAGAATATTTGAGAAACAAGGATCGTTTTAACCATGGCCATGACCAAAAATGGACTCTTCAACAAGTCCTCAGGTTTTCATGGTCCTAAGAATGCTGGCTTCATATTTTCAAATTATTTATCTCGTTGTGGTCATTATCACACTTTGAAAGGTTTAACATAAAGGGATTTAATGGAAAAATGTGACTATCTATCACAAGAGCAAAAACTAGGTTGGTCAACAGAAAAAGATCAGCTCAAACTAAACCTAAGCTTTTAAGAGAAGTGAACTGGGGATTCAGGAGGTGAACAGGGCCTATTAACAATGGACATAGGCTTTACCGGACTGAGCAGTAGCTGCCAAGGTAGTATAGTCTCTTTTAACTGAGTCCTGGTAGTTACAGATTTTGGATTGGTGTTGGAAGGTGGGAGTGGGTCTCAGCTTACAGATAGGTCTTTACAACCACTGTACTGTTATAAGGGTGAGAAGACATGGAGAATCATGACAGAGAACCCATAAAAACAATGAGTTTACAGAATGCTGCTACAGTCTGTGGTGTTCAGACTTTCGATATTGCAATGTGACATTATCATCTATGATGTTCACACTTCAGAACCTTCCAATTGAGTTTTTAAAAATTATACACAGTAGCTAATTTTTAAAGTAATAGCTTTGTTTTTGGAATCCAATTATAGCTACCTTGGGCTCCATGAAAATTAAGGAGTGTGGTTGGTCACACCTTAGCATGTGTGAGCTTAGAAAGAAAAACAGATGATTTTACCCAATGACAAATTTTTAAAGTATAGGAAGAGTTCAGAAGCCAAGTAAAGAAACTTGGCTCAGAAGAAAAGAAAATTCTTCATAGTGGATGCGAAGAGTAGGTGCACAATGCACAGCCAGTATGTGTTACCCACTCTGCATCAGGGGGAATTTATGGTCAAAAGAAATGATCATAACATTAAGCTAAAGAATCTGCTGTTTCTACAAAACACATATCAGAATTAAGGTTCAAGTCAATGCTGATATGCGTCCAGTTACTTGATTTAGAATGTATTTCCCCCTTTGTAGTTCACAGAGTCAGTCACTATAGCAACTCTAGACTTTATCTGCACCTATATTGTAAGAGACTGTTACTGTTACTTGAAGAGACCCACAATTCAGAAAGTCAATGTCATGCTCAAGGACCTTGGTATAAAACCATGCTGTGTAGGTCATCCATTGTTTATGTCAACTCCTGACCAATGCTAAGAACCAAAAGAGGGCATTTTGTCTTCAATCTGAAATTAACACAGATATGATATGCAGAAGCATAATACAGAAATATATGGTATAATTAGCTGGGTAAAATTGTGTAAAATATAGACCTTTCGTTTTTCATAAAAAAAAAAAAACTAAGTATGATACTAGTGACAACTGCTAGTGTTTTATAAAAATACTTGAATAATTCTTTATTCAATAAATGGTGATGATGACATGAGCATGGTAATGGTGATAGTGATGATGATGATGAT
Source organism: Mus pahari (assembly GCF_900095145.1). Lineage (NCBI taxonomy): Eukaryota > Metazoa > Chordata > Mammalia > Rodentia > Muridae > Mus > Mus pahari. The sequence continues at coordinate 97,666,127 of NC_034591.1, read as the reverse complement.
GATGATGATGACAGTGGTAATGATGATGGTGACAATAATGATGAAAAGAATAACATTGATGATGATGATAGTGACAATAATCATAAAGATAAATGATCAATGACCATAATAGTGGTGTGTGGTGTGATGATGATGATGATGATGATGTTAATGAGGGGAATGGTGAAGACAATGGTTATTGTAATGATGGGCATGATGATGCTAATGATGATGACAACAAAAATTCTGCTAATGGTGAGAACAACACTGAGCTGCTGAAGATGGTGATGACTGGGATGATGATGATGATAATGAAGCTGATGGTAGTGTGAACAACAAATCAATGGACTGCACTGGTAGTTAAAATTGCCAAAGGCACAATGAAACTCTTGGGAGATTGTAAGCCAAAAGCTTTTCTGCTTAAAGGATAAAGCCTGAAATACATATATTTTCTCCTGACAAACTCCTGTCTGTGTTCTAGTACCATATTGATACCACTTCTTCTGAAAAATTCTCTCTCTACAGTCACAGCAAAGCCATATACCCTAGGTTTATATGCCCAGATCCTTCCTGATTCACAGCTCCATTTTTGACCCATCATGAAGAACAGCTAGAATATCTGACCTCTCCCTAAACATATTATAAACTCCCGTAAAGTTGAAGCCATTTTCACCATGAAGAGCACTAAGAAGGTAGACATACTAAGCAAATGCTTGTTCAATGAACTAAATTCACTGCCATGGGATACTGCAGTAATTACCCATGCAGTTAAACCTACCATGAGCATACCATTCTGAAAACACAAAAGCAAGCAGCAACCAAAATCAGTGAGCTGTTATTAGAGGCATAGTCTTGTCTATCCTAAACTGCCCTTAAACATTTTATGTAACATTAAGGATTCCCTTAAATGTTTCATCTTTCTACCTCCCTATCTAAATGCACAATGCACTGTGCTGTGTGACATCAGGCCTGTCTAATGTGATACTGGGGATCAAACCTAGGGGCTTGAGATGTACTCCATCAACTGTGCTGTATTCCAGATATTTCAACTGTTGATTCATGTTAAATGACTCCATAGTTAAAATATGAGGAGGTTTGTATGATATAATTTCAGAATGAGCTTGGGGGAAAAAATGACTGTACATACTAGAAAAACCAAAGTTTAGAATTCCATATATTTGGAAGATGTAATGTTAATCTTACCCTAGGCCAAAGCAGCATATCCACACAGAACCTTACAGTGCCTGCTCAAGGAAAAATCTCTATCCTCTAATCCAATGATGGCACAAGAAGTCCGTGCCTCTATTTTCATGAAAGTAAGAAGTAAGTGAAGAAATGAAACTGCAAACAAATGAAACAACATAAGGTGGTGAAAGTGTCACAGCAGAAAACAGTATGTGATAATGGGGTGTATGAGACAGGATAATTAGATAGTTATGATGTCAGTATTCAGTTATCTTTAAAGAAGTCACTTTCTTGCCAGACAGTGGTGGCACACGCCTTTAATCCCAGCACTCGGGAGGCAGAGGCAGGTGGATTTCTGAGTTCGAGGCCAGCCTGGTCTACTGAGTGAGTTCCAGGACAGCCAGGGCTACACAGAGAAACCATGTCTCGAAAAACCAAAAAAAAAGTGACTCATTTTATTATTATTATTATTAGATAGTTTATTTATATTTCAAATTTATCCCTTTTCCTCATTTCCCCTCCCTAACCCCTCTATCCCATCCTCCCCTCCCCCTGCTCACCAATCCACCTACTCCTGCTTCCCTGTCCTGGCATTCCCCTACACTGAACCAAGGACCAAGGACTTTTCCTCTCATTGATGCATCACAAGGCCATTCTCTGCTACTTACACAGCTGGAGCCTTGAGTCGCTTCAAGTGTCATCTTTGGTTGGTTTAGTCCCTGGGAACTCTGGGGTTACTGGTTGGTCCGTATTGTTGTTCCTCCTATGGGACTGCAAACCCCTTCACCTCCTTGGATCCTTTCTCTAGCTCCTCCACTGGAGACCCTGTCTATTACAGATTTGAACCATAAAAAACAGATAGCCCTGGGTAGCAAGTAAGGGTACCATAGAAAGCCAACAAGTTACATGGCTAAGAGTTCTAAGAAAATATGTGGCCTGATCACAGGAGCAGATGGTCAAGATGCTGAAACACACACACACACAC
>NC_034591.1:97634198-97663963 GCF_900095145.1 Mus pahari | reverse complement strand
AGAGAGAGAGAGAGAGAGAGAGAGAGAGAGAGAAGTAGAAGGTGAGATGAGGTCAGAGTGGGTAGTGTCCTACTCTAGGTTTTGAGAACAGTGGCAATCTGGATGCTATTGTGATTCCATTGGGAGTCCTTGGATTTTTGTCAGCAGATTTAAATTACAAAAAGAAAACCTAAAAACATCGTGGCTATTATGAGGAGAGCATGGCCATTCTGCTACAATGCTGAGTGAACACATGCTATATAAACTTCAGACATCATTGACACTTACATTGCTGGAGATTTTGCATCTATTTTCAATGCTACATAATGATTTCAAAATCATCCTGGCTGAACGCATCACTATAATTGTTCTCTGTTCTCCAACATGCCCCAAATGATTTTGTTGACAGATCGATAAACACAGCCTTAATTAAGGCAGCATGGGTCACATTTCACATCAAAGACAACTAATTTAAACTGAGACCCAAAATTACCACACTGTATGAAAGTCTCCTACAATAGCCTCTGTGCATGGTGCTCAACAACACGATCTCTTCACTGAGGCAGTAAATTGACCGAGACAGAATTCCTAATCTATACCTTCAAAGCCTAGAATGTTCCACATATTCCATGCAGGATCTGATTAATCACCTTCTCTTCTGTCTCCAACCCTTTGAAATTCAGATGGAAGGAACTAGAAGGTGTTAAAAGGTTTTTCTTTCTTCATTTCACTTCATTTCATTTCCTCTCCAGGAAATTTCTGGGACAAGATTCCATGCCTGATTCAGCTTTTCTTGAAGCTGTCATCACAGTGAAGTTGTGATTGATGCTAAGTCAGCCGGATGTGTCATTTTGTTGTGGCAGAGTTGAACTCACAAGTATTTGTTAGAAATCCATGGGATGCCTCACGAGTAGATCCCCTTGATGACATATTGCACAGTTGTCTCTCAGTACCTTTAACAAATGTCAACACGAGGTGACATGTAGATTTCAGGAGGTCTCTCTATTCTCTTGAACATTTCAACTCCCACATAATCTACAGACAAGATGTTTTGTTCCATAATTCGTTCAAAAATAAATCAGTCTTTTCTTTGATTCTAGACAGAATTGTGCTGGGTTATCCTCTTTTGTGCTTAGGTACACCTGAATAAAGTTTGTATATGATCAGTCATTATTTAAGAAGGTAAAATCAGCACATGAACCATCTTTTGGAAGGTGTATATGCTGTGTTGTTTAGCTTCAATTGACAATAGCTTGGGAAGGCAGTTTCAATGAGAGAGACTATTAGCCCCAGGAAACCTGACTCTTTGCATCAGATGGGCCCATGTGCAGATCATGAGGTAATGCACTAATCAACACAGTAGAATATGGGAATACCCAGTGCACTGTGGGCAGCATTGTTTCCTGAGCAGAGGTTCCTCAATCACTAAGAGTGAAGGCTGGAGAAGCCTGGGGAGAAGACTCAGAAGTTGGAAACATGTACTGATTTTGAAGAAGACCTGAGTTAGATTCCTAGTATCCAACTTAAGTCATTCAAAATTCCTGCAACTCAAGCTGCAGGAGATCTGAATCCCTCTCCTGGTGTTCATCAGCTCCTGCAGGAGTATTATACACAGAGCTCATGTAGGTAAACACATACACACACACAAAACACACACACACACACACACACAATCACAAACACAAACACACAGGAATAATAGATATTTAAACATTAAAAAATAGAGAAATCAAGCTGAGCATGAGCAAGCAGGTGAGCATGGATCACTCTTATCTGTCTACGGGTGAGGTAGTTGATCTGAGTCTCTGTTGCCTGACCTTCCTACTTTACTGGACCAGAACCTGGAACTGTGAGCAAAAATAAACCATTTCTTCCCTCAGTGCTTTTGTTAGGGTATTTTATTACAGCAACAGAAATGAAACGAGAGAAGATGAGACCTAAAGAGATACATCCTCCTTCTCTATTTGCACTGTATAACAGAATGGGATAAGACGGCACTATCCCCATGGAGAAATCCAGTAAGCCTTTGAAAGGAGAACAGAGTTCATATCTAAGAAAGGAACACCTTGCATGCACAAGGAGCCAGGCAGAACTTGCACTTATGTAATTATAAGATTTTTTTGTTTGTTTTTCTTGAGACATTTTTATTACATTTATTTATTTTATTGTGATGAGGAGTGTGTGCCACAGTGTACACTTGAAATCATAGGACAGTCCAACAGAGTCTCTTCTCTCATGTCATCAAGTGGGTCCTGGGAATAGACATCAGGCCATCAGACTTGTTAAATCCTTTTATCCACTGAATCATGTGGTGATACTGACATCGACATTGGATTTTCTAAAACAGGAGACAAACCTGAAAATGCAGGATTATTGCTTAGGGACTGCCCATGCCTGCATAAGAGATTAAATTTTTTGTATTAGAAATGAACCCATGCACAATCTAAGAGGTGGTGGAAATACTACAGTCAGCGGCCTGGTGGTTTAGGTGGAAATCAATGATATCTATATTATGCACCTAATAATTGAATTTGTGAGTGAATTTACTCAGTTGGATATTTGTCCACTTGAGTAAATAAGTTTAATTATCTTTATAAAGCAGAGTGTTGGAGGTATGGACAATTCTGTGATTTATGATTTACCTCCAACTCTTCAATATTTCTGCGTAAAACACCCCCCTCATACTATGCATAGTGCTGAACACAACCCCCAGCTCTTTTTTCTCCTGCAGGATGCTTGAATAAATCTATAGCGTGGGCTTGTATGTGCACTTGTTTGTGTATATGCACACGTATCTATACATGCATGTATACATGTGTGTACACGCATGAAGAGGCCAGAAACCAACACCTTGTATCTTCTTCCACTGGTTTACACCTTATATTTGGAAACATGGTTTCTCGTGGAACCTGGAACTAACTTGATTGTCAGTTGAGCCACAGGGCTCTACCTATTTCCCTTGCCAAGGCTGAGGTAACAGGCATGTTCCACTAAATCCCTCCCATTAACAACTAAGGTATCTTCCCAATGTCCCCATTTCAAATACTTACAGTGATTGATTTATTTCTTAAGTAGTGTTTTATTCAAATATCAAGACTATAAAATTGCCATTGCAGGTCAATTTTGCTTCTTTGAATCTCTCTCTGTCTCTATCTGCTTCTGCCTCTGCCTCTGCCTCTCTCTCTCTCTCTCTCTCTCTCTCTCTCTCTCTCTCTCTCTCTCTCTCTAAGTTATGTACTATGGTCTCCCTCTCTCTCTCTAAGTTATGCACTATGGGAGAACCTTGTGCAGCTTGCATGCTTGGTGAGAATACTGATGTCAACCCAGGTGTTTGATCAGAAACACTAAATCGCTATGGCCAGGAGCACAAACAGAACTTCGGTGTATGTAGAAACTTCAGGTGGTTTTAGGGCACAATCAGATCAGCCCGGGTTAGTGCTTAGTTTTCACTAAGAAAAGCAGTGTGTTTGAGCAGCTTTTGCTTTTGTTTTGTTAAAAAGAAAACCTAAACCTCTAAACAATGCAGTGCTGACACAAAACACCCGAGACTTGTGACTTTGACTCTTTTCTGCAGCAGCAAGGTCAATATCACTTAAGTCGTAGATGAACCCCCGAGAGCTCCATGCTACTGACAGCAGTGCAACTTAAATAATGTTCATTTGTTAGAACACTCAAACATGTTGTCAATCCTGCCACTTATCTGCATATAACTTCTTTAGTGCTATTAATAAAAAGAAAAAAAAACCCAAGGGCTCCAGTGAACTGTAATTTTCATAGGTGATTTTCTAAAAGGCAGAAAAGCCAGCACAAAACAATTACAGTGAAACAATGCTCTGACCTCAATAATCGCACATTGAAAATACTTTTACCTGGAAAAGGCCATTAGGAGAAGCTATGAACGAGGTGAAAGCCGCTTTTGTGTGTTTCAGATAATAGTAACTCCGCAGGACTTCAGGAGTAAAACCTTCTGAAATCAGCTTCACACACCACAATTCTTCCTTCTTCAGAGAGTAACTCTTTGACTCCTGAGTTCAAAAAAACTTCTCTGCTCGACCCAGAATATATTTTAGAGCCATATGCCCAGATTTTTTTTGAGCACTACGCTTTCCCTAGTATGTGTTAGACACTACAAAATGCACCATAAATATACCCAGATCTATTTTATTTACAGAAAGAATTGCTGTGTTGCTGGAACTTTCTGATATGCCAAGGAGTTGACTGCATATCTGAAGGAAAAGCCAAGAACAAAATAGTTTTATGTTGTCCTTATCTCCTGCAAGCCCCTGGCTGCCTGCTTTTACCTTACTGAAAATAGCATCTGGCTTCTTATCTCACAATAACACAATTCCTTTCCTGCCTTTTCTTGTGCATATGATTCTGAAAATTCCCTCTTTATGTTCCCTTTCCTGTCTTCTCATATAGCTCTTGAAGTAACTAACATCTGGAAAGACTATCATCTTGTGACCTAATTTCAGCATCTGAGGAAATGTCCTAAAGCAACATTAAAACCATTAAAAGGAAAAAAAGTTTGCATCATGTCCCTACTGTGATAAAGTTTCCATCACCTTTAATTTGTATATTTTGTGCCTTTTGATACTCATAAATGTCTCTATATCTCTCCAACTGATTCTTTTACTGGTGTCTTTTAAAAATATTTGTTGTGATTTTTATTATGTCAATATGTCTCCGTGTAGGAATGAACATGTGACAGCAGGTGTTGGTGATGTCCCAAAGCATACCACATTCACAGGAATAGGAGTTACAGGTGTTTGTGAACTGTCTGATATGGATATTGAGATCTCAACTGTAGTCCCCTACAAGAAGAAGTAACTTTTAGCACTGAGCCATGTCTCCTTCTTGTGATATTGTCTCTTTATATCCCACCCTTGGCCACATTCATGGCTCATAGACTCACTGAAACTCTAATCAAGTTGGTATTCCCTCCTAATCATGCATACTGTTTTTCATTCTATATTTTCAATATCAACAAAATGATTTTTCTTCTTATACCCTCTACTTGAGAGCCTTCAGCCAGTCACAAACCCTAAAATCAAACAAGCATTTTTCTCTACGAGGCAGGTTTATCTTACTCAGAAATTGCTTAGTCTGAATGGGTATAAATAGGAAGAACACAGAAAAACAGAGCACAGAGTTTATACATCAGCAGGATCAGGAAGCTTAGCAAGCAACAAATGGCAGAAGGTCTAGCCAACCTATGTAATGCCTGGTACATGCAAAGGATGTGAAAATGGTGCCATCAGAATATGAAGTGCATTTGAACAAATACCATGGAATCTCCATAGAAACTAGAATCCAAATTGTGTCTGAAAAGGATTCGGCATGGAGGGCTAATACAGAAGCATGCAAACAAAGGTTCAACATAACTGGACAGACACAACATAAAGGGAGATTCTTGTAGAATGGGTGATGATAGCAGCAGGACTTTGTGGATGAAAGAGCAAATTGTTGTCAGAAACTAATGCTATGGCCACTACAGGAATGATGGGAAGACAGAGAAGAGAACCAGCAGATACAAGATCCATGAAAGATAATCAGGTAAGACAAGACAAGAAGGGAATTGAAAAGAGCCCTGACATTCTCATTGTAGTAGATTAGGTTTTTTTGTATGTTTGTTTTCCTTTCTTTTCTTAGCTTCTCTTTTCTTTTTTCTTTTTTCTTTTTTTTTCATTTTTATTTTTTAACAAAAGCAACTTAAAGGAAAGTAAGTTTATTTTGGCTTATGTTTCCATAGGACATGAGTTCTTCTTGACAGAAAAGGCATGTGAACATTCAGAGAAAGATCTTCATGACACTGCCTCTACAAATTTAATAAAGTGATGTCGGATAAATATTTTCCATTACCAACCGTGATCAACTGAATGCCGATGAAGCCATCAGAAAGAGTCTACCTCCGTCACCAGTCTTTTGATACTTTAAAACATACCAAAAAATAATTTTACAGCTAATATTTTAGGCGTTCTCTAGGCAATTCAAATCTTTCATTTTTATTAAATGTAAAATGAATAAAATTTCATTTACTCTTGGTTATATGCAGCTCTATGTCCTAATTTTCTTATGCAACTATAGGTTTTTTGTGTTAGCATGCTCATTAGTTCTTCCTGAATTTTGAATTTTCTGAACTTAGTAATTAGATCTCCACAGAAAGATACAATGAAGTAATATGTCTGTGAGTCTCAATGGCAGCCAGTATATGTTATTCACAGAGGAGTGGATTTCAAGTTTAATGGAATAGGCCTTTCTTCTTTATCATATATTAACTTTAAAATGCATGGAATAAGTTTATTGAGGGGGCTCAGTGAGTCAAGATGACTACCACAAAACCTGGCAATCTAGTTATATAATTGAAACTCACGTGGAAATCAAAAACAACTTCTATGCATTGTGGTCTGATGTCCATAAGTATGCCTCAGCAGACATATGCCCATATCGACACAGATGCAAACATAAAAACAAAAAAAAGGTATAGAGGTAACTGCTTAAATACATAAGAAAAAGCCACTATGAAGTATTGGTAAAAGAACCAAATATCATTTGTAAGTTTATAATGTTTAGAAAGAAAATAATTGTTTTAGTTTATTTGATAAGATACTAAAAAATATAATAATTCTAATATGTTTAAATCCAGGCTTCTTTGTATTATAAATCACCTATAGACTTGTGAAAATTATTTTGTTATGCACTTTAAATTATTTGTATTATTTATAGCTAATTCTTATAACTCATATAATAAATATTCTATTTTTTATAACAGAAAACCAGAGAAACGGAAATTTAAACTAACATCCTTGTATCAAGTAAAGGACAAAGTTTAGCACTCTTATCATTACCAACTTGAATGAATTGAGAAGCATTGGGATCAATATAGTTCTCCTCTGGGTAAATTAGAATTAGAATTAGAATCTGAAGCATCAGTGTCATTTGACTTGAATCCCTTCAATGACTCAAAATATGAACTGATTTTGGGACATGTAAGAGCTGTGGAATGTAAGGACTAGTCAGGACCATACATCACTGCGGGTAGGTCTTTTTGATTCTGCTTGACCCTGCCCTCTCCTGACATTCCTGCATGATGCTGTAGCCTTCTCACAGGCTTAACAACAAAGTGTACATCCTGCTGTAACTAAGGCTCTGAGATCACACACATCTCTCATCCTTTAGATCGTTTCTCTTAAGCATCTGTCGCAGCAACAAAAGGCTTGATGAACAAACATTTATTTGAGAATTTCAGTGCATCCTTTCATTTCTAGTTATTCTTCTCTTGCTGTATATTGTGCTGTTCCTGATAAACTAACTCTAAGGTAGATTACCAAATATAATTAACACAATCTTTTTATCAATTGTTATAAATTCTAGAAAAGTTATTATCCCACTTAGAAATGAAATGTCAAGGTTGCCAATTGTAAACTAGCCTAAATTATAGGATACAATTTCTCTAGGCAAGTTTTCATCTGCAACGTGACCAGAAAACACAAAACATGGAGGCCAGAGAAAAACTTTTGGGAGTTGGGTCTCCTTAGACCACTATATAGGTTCCATAACTGCTTCACAGTATAGGATTCTTTAAATATTTCTTCCCTTGAGAGTTAATTGTCTTACATGGTATCATGTTCACAGTGGTGATATGTTCACATGTGCAGTTTAGGCAATGAGTTTAGGAACCTATTTTTTAAAACGGACTATGAGACTGTTGAGGTATTGTTTAGGTTGAATGTTTAAAATGTGGCAGTAGCAGGCTGGATTTCTATTTGATTTTTGTTTTAATTCTCCTTTCGCAATTAGGAGAGGGATGTTCTTTTATAAAATTATTAATACGACAAAATACTCTGTCATACACAATGACTACCCCCATGCCAGATTATTTTTCCATAAAATGTCAAAACTCTGTGAGTCCTCTCTAGGTCTGTTCCAATATGCTAACTTATTTTGATATTTGATATGAAAAGAGCTATAAGAAAGTGTGAGAGTCAGTCATCTATAGGATGGAACACAGGGTCCCCAATGGAGGAGCTAGAGAAATTATCAAAGGAGCTGAAGAGGTCTGCAACCCTATAGGTGGAACAATAATGTGAACTAACCAGTACCCCCAGAGNTCATGTCTCTAGCTGCAGATGTAACAGAAGATGGCATAGTTGGCCATCATTGGGAAGAGAGGCCCCTTTGTCTTGCAATCTTTATATGCCCCAGTACAGGGGAATACCAGGGTCAAGAAGCAGGAGTGGGTAGGTTGGGGAGCAGGGCAGGTGGAAGGTATAGGGTACTTACGGGATAGCATTTGAAATGTAAATGAAGAAAATGTCTAATAAAATAATTAAAAAAAAGAAAGTGTGAGAGTTAAGCTAATAATCCTATCCGAAAGTACAACATGAAAAACAGGTGGGGGGGGCAAAAATTACTAATTTTTATGTTACTCCTTTTAATCCTTTCTAACTCCTTCTGATGGACAATCGTCTCCAGACATCTGTTAACTCTTCTCCCTGAAAAGTAGATTTATGTATAACTCTAATTAATGTATAATTCTGTATAACCTAACCATTCCTTAAATTAAACAGATGTTGTGATGTCTGGAATCCAAAGGAGCCAGTCTTCTATCTTTATCTGCTAGTGATGGTGTTTTCTATGATTCTTTGTTTTAAAACATTTACACTATATTCCCTTTGAATGAAAAAGAAAGTGAAAGATCCAAATAATTACATTTCCTAAAATTATTTCTGGTAACTTTCCAATTATTTCTTTAGACTCTCCATATATGTAGCTTAAGGGAGTCAATTTAGAAAAATAAATGCTTTGTTTACCAGTTTACGCAAACTTTAGGTTTTAAAAATCAGCTTTCTTGAGATTTCAAGTCCTATCAATAATTGACCAACATTCACATTTAAAGAGAGAGAAAAAAATCTGCAGGGAGGAGGATAGGAGGAAAGAATGACCACAAAAGACAGATTTGAAGAGAATGAGGTCACCTGTGGTCTTTACTCAGTATGAAGATTTCTCAGCTACTTCATTAATGAGAAGAACAGGTTGTCCCAAAATACATTTCAAAGTTCTGTGGTAGAGTCAGACACATCTGTGCCCAGACATACCACATGCCTTTAAGAAAATGTCATGGACTAATTAGGAGATATCCTAACACTTTATCTTCAGCAGGGTAGAATTATGACCTATTTTTTTCTTTAAACATTCTTGGTTTCGCCTCATTACACAGAAATTGGCTAATGCAGTCATACTTACTGCAAAAATGGATTGAAGCCCTGTTTTGGGCTGCGGCTTCCTGCTTAGTCCCTGTCAGTTTCATTTGAAGTGACTGTGAGGCTCTCTTCCAGGCCTCGTAAGAGAGATGTGATTGAGAACTGGCTAAGCATCCAGATTTTCCATTTTTTGAATGTTAATTGAACTGTGCCCCATGCAGTGTCTTTGGAATGACTGATTTTAATTGCCACTGCTGAACAATGTCAATTATAGTAAAACCTGAGAGATTTTAACTTCTCACGCAGATTTAATTAGGGTGAAGTTTTAAATAATTAGTATATATTAATAAACATCATTTTTCTCTGTAATAATTATTGCTACTAGGGCTGTTGACAAATTACGGGGTCAAACATTAAAACCCCCAACCTCCATACAGTTGCACCCTGTTCTGTTACTTGCGACATGAAATGCTGACTGCTGGCGTGGGTAAAAGATCTCTGGAAGCTTCTACACACTGTGTAAAGGCAGAGACTTTGAAGTCATTGGGAAGCCCCCTGTTCCGACATAGAAATTCAGCAAGAGGGTGAAGAAACTAGAAGACATTGTGAAATATGGCTGGAAGAAAAAAGAGCCAATGCAAATCTTCCTTGACAAAGAACAATTTAAAATGGGCTCAATATCTTTTATAACAGAGAACTAGGACTGCCTAGTACAAACATAGCATTGGTGTTTTAAAATAAACACAGGCTTATTTCTTCCCCCTCTTCCCGGCTCCCTTCTCCTTCCTGGATTACTAGACTCCTGCCTCACTTTCTCCACTCCCAGCTTCCTCCTTTTTGACTTCTTGTACTCTTGATCCTCCTGCCTCTACCTCTCAAGTGTTTGGATTATAAGCAAACTTCGTGACCAGCTTTTTTTTTTTTTTTTCCAAATCGCTTTATATTACAATTGATGATAAATTAACAGTCTATCCCAAATTTCTGAAAATTAGCTCATTTAACCAATCCTTTCTCCTTTCCTAATCTCCTTTACAGGTCGTACTGGTCATCATCCCTGGTGGCTATTGTGGCATAAGCTGTGCATATCTTCTGCATCTTGATAATAAATCAACACCATATAGTGTGATCATAAGGATACTACTCTTCTGTTCTCATTGTGCCACATGTACCAGAATGAAACTTTCAAAAATACTCTCTAACAGAACTAATGTTTGCTTTTCCTAAAAGCTGAGGCTTGGAATTGCATCATTAGGGTTATTGTACCATGTTTTATTGCTGATATTTCATTCTCTATGTGTTCTTTCCATGAGAAAGACCTAAGATAAATGAAGAAAAATATGGCTGCTCTCCTTCCACCCTCAAAATAACACTTGCTTTAATGTTTTTATTGTTTTATTAATTCCCTCCACATGTTGGTCTTGTGGTATTCAGAATTATGTTCAAGTCCATTTGACATTTTTAAACTTATTTTATTAGATATTTTCTTCATTTACATTTCAAATGCTATCCCAAATATCCCCTATAATCTCCCCCCCCCCGTTCCCCTGCCCTCCCACTCCCACTTCTTGGCCCTGGCATTCCCCTGTATGGGACATATAAAGTTTTCAAGACCAAGGGGCATCTCTTCCCAATGATGGTTGACTAGGCCATCTTCTGCTATATATGCAGCTAGAGACACGAGCTCTGGGAGTACTGATTAGTCCATATTGTTGTTTCATCTATAGGATTGCAGACCCCTTCAGTTCCTTGGGTAATTTCTCTAGCTCCTCCATTGGGGTCTCTGTGTTCTATCCTATAGATGACTGTGGGCATCCACTTCTATATTTGCCAAGCACTGGCATAGCCTCACAGAGATAGCTATATCAGTGTCCTTTCAGCAAGATCTTGCTGGCATATGCGTTTGGTGTCTGGGTTTGGTGTCTGATTTTGGGATGGACCCCATTTGACATTTTATAAAAAAAAGATAAACAGTTTCCAGGTCAAGAAGAACAAAGAGAATTTTTGCTACAAATGTTTGAGATTGTATAAGCAAGGTTCTTCCTTTAAGAACTCTATCCAGTAATCCTGTTAGCTTTAACACTCAGTGTATTTCCTCTTGCATGCAAAACTTCCCAGGAGCATTGATTGCATGAGGCTTAGGGGTGGGGGGAGGGGAAGCTTGTGAAACATTCCCTGCATAAGTAATTAAATAAAAGAATATTAATGCCATGATTAGAAAGAAAAAGGCTGATGCCTAGTCCTTCAGTGACTCAAAGTAAATTGGAGGTCTACTTCCGTACCACCCTTTATGCACCCACCAGCTTTTATCAAAGGGAGGTGGGGAAGATGAGATTCTAAACAAATAAAACAAAATATACATTGACATGTGCTAGACATTGCTGCAATATCAGGCTATGACTCGGTCTTGGAATTCATATGACTTAGGCAAAACTTGATTTCTACTTCAGAATTTGTTTTCTGAGTAAATATTTAGACATGCTTGAATTTAGTTCTCCCTATTAAAATTCCTGTCACACAGATACTAAGGTTGTTGTCTGTCATGGCCTGATAGCGCCTCTGAGCTCTGTGAAAAATGGAGAACTCCCATTTCTTATTAGGGTTTCCTCTACTCTGCCTGATCTGTGGAGCCCCAGCCTCTAGTCTTCTACCTGAGGAATATGTGGCCATTGGCAACCTTAAAAATTCAACTCCCACATGCCCACAAGAACCAGTCCAGAAAACACCTGAGATTCCTGCAGTGCCTCTCCACAGAAATGAAGCATTCAGAGTATGTCAGACACTTCACCCTAAAAAGAACCTATTCTTGCTCTCCAAGGTTCATATACAGCCTTTGTTTGCCCTGAGTAAAGTATGTGTATAAGGTGTTTCACTGAAGATTGTCTAAGAGGGCTGTTTCGTTGAATATTTTCTAAGAAAGTTATGACACTGAAATCCTCAGGGAAGGCCTCCCATTGGAGAAGTCCCACTCCCACTCCTAGCTTTCTACTCCCTATCCCAGCCCCCTGGCATTCATTCCCATCTGGACCTGAATCCTGAAGACCCCATTTGGCACCTTGACACCCTGAGGGAGCAAACAGAGGACACAGAAACACAAATGGCCCCCAACATAATACCACATGCCCTGTGATTCCAACCTAATATATTATTAGCTGGTATGATAAACAGAGTTTCCTGCTGTATCTTTTACCTCTTAAAAATTTAGGAGGAATAATTTAATGATACAAACAATTGGAGAGGCCTGAAAATGCTTAGTTTGCATCATTGGTTTCTCTTTACATATACTATGTCCATACAAGAGGTGTGTACAATAATCTGGAAGATTACTGGCCAGGCACAGTCTGTGGAGTAACTAAAACAAAAAATCCTCAGAGGTTCTTGTTTACCTCCATTAAGTATGGATACTCGGAAACCCACAGTCACATAATAGAAGCTTAATTTTTACCAAGTGTGTCTGTGTTAAACCACGGTAGTAAGGACCACAATCAAGTCACCTAAAACAAATTGAAGAGTGAGAAAAAATTATCTGTATGATGATGCATGCCTAGCATGTATTCATGTCTAGTTGGGACATTATGAAAATTGAAATCTTACAGAATGGCATTCAAACTGTATTGTAATTCAGAGTGAATAAGTGATCTAATATTCCCCATGTGCCATTGTATGTCTGGAAGGCTGTGTGTATATCATCTTATTTACCACTTGAGTCATTCCTAAACAAATATTTATTGAGTCCTGGTTTGATAAATACTTGGAACTGATTGTCTATGGGATGATGTTGATCTTATGGTTCTTCATAAATGTTTATTGAGTTAATTAATAATGCATGGACATATTTAAATTATACATGTCATGGAAATAACTAATTATTATTTGCTTACACCTATATATGGTGAATATAGATAAAATACATAATGTGACTATGAATAGATTAAAATTATCTCGAGAAGAAATTTAAATGTACATGAGACTGATTTGAGTTACATCACTATATTTTTTTGCTTTTGATAAAAAGTGGCACATTCAAATGGAATATTTTAAACAGCAAGTGAGAGAGATGCTCTTATTTATCTACAGAGATGACATCAAACACTTCTGCTTAGAATTGAAGAGCAAGTAACTCTTTTACCTCCTACGTGATCCCTTCTTATTGTTTTGGAGAAGAAAGAACACAGATCCTCTTGAGTATGCTCTTTGCACAATTTTATAATTATTTACATTCTAAATATATAAAGTTATATTTTTTAATAATGCTATTATTTTAAAGAATTAGTACATTTTCTAGAAAATCAAGTTCACTAAAGATAATTCAGAACCGTATTGAGACCATAAATAATAAAATTTAATTTTTATAAAGTTATTACATTTTAATATAATTGTGTGGGTATTTCTTAGAGTATGTATGCCATGGTACATATGTGGAGGTCAGAGGACAACCTGTGGAAGATAATTTTCTCTCTCTGGCACATGGACCTAAAGGATTATGCTTAGGTTGCTAGACTTGACTGAAAGCATCTTTATCTATTGAGTTATCTAACCACTGAGAACAAATTTTTAAGATCAACCATGAGTTTTCCATACAAAATAGTGAAAATAATATTGAACAAAATAATATTTTTACCTACTTTCTATTCCCTTTTTGAAATTATAATTAAAGGTCAATATTCTTCTTACTGCATAAGAATATTTAACTCTAGGCTTATATTCTACATCAACAACTCCAACAAGTAAATACTCCAAAGAGCTAAGAGACCACCATAAACATTTAGAACTAGTAAAAATTGAGATGGAGACCTTAGGATGTGCATCCACATCTTAGAGCATCTGCAACACAAGTCCTTCAACTAAGGATTAGGAAACATCACAGAAAAGGCATAGAGGGCTGAGAAAGCCAGAGCAACCAGACATCTTCTAGGAGGTGGTGTCTTCTCATGCATGATAGAGAAGCTGTGTCCTTGAAATCTCAATAATATAGTCCACTAAACAGAGATCTGCAGAGTAATAATAGCAGTTGGCATGGCAACATGGAAGAATATCTTACTACTTCGATCCTTCTTAGAAGGGGGAACAAAATACCCATGGAAGGATTTAGAGAAACAAAATTCAGAGCTGAAATAGAAGGAAGGACCATCCAGAGATGGCCCCACCTGGGGATCCATCCCATAAACAACCACCAAACCCAGACACTATTGTAGATGCCAACAAGATTTTGCTGACAGGACCTTGATATAGCTGTCTCATGTGAGGCTGTGCCAGTGTCTGGTAAATACAGAAGTGTAGGCTCACAGTCATCTATTGGATGGAGCACAGGTTCCCCAATGAAGGAACTAGAGGAAGTACCCAAGGAGATGAAGGGGTCTGCAGCCCTATAGGAGGAACAATATGAACTAATCAGTACCCCCAGAGCTCCCTGGGACTAAACCACCAACCAAAGAAAACAAATGTGGGACTTGTGTCTCTAGCTGCATATGTAACAGAGGATGGCCTAGTCGGGCATCAGTGGGAGGAGAGGCCATTGCTCTTGTGAAGATTCTATGTCCCAATAGAGGGGAATGCCAGGGCCAGGAAGTAGGAGTGGGTGGGATGGGGAGCATGGGGAGGGGTGAGGGGATAGAGGATTTTCAAAGAGGAGACTTGGAAAGGGGATAGCATTTGAAATGTAAATGAAGAAAATTTCTAATAAAAATATATTTAAAAAGGGGTCAATAAAAAGCAAAACAAAACAAAACAAAAACAAGGAGGCTGAGCAAGCCTTGCATTCCTCATTCCTCTATGGTCTTTGCTTCTGTTCTTTTCTCCAGGTTTCTGTTGTGGTTTCTCTTGATGATGAACAGTAAACTGTAACATGAAATAAACACTTTATTGCTCCCCCAAAAGAAGAAGAATATCTTACAAGTCTCCATCCCTGGATCACCCCTGAGTTGCTGAATAAATAAGAAATTTCTCATGTAATCAAAATTTAATTTTAGCATTTGATTACATTTATTCATTTTGTGTAATTACTTGGTTAGAGGGAGTCTTCTCAGAGGACAATTGGAGGTAGTTACTTATTTCTCTCCATCTACCATGTTTGTCTCAGGAAAGGAAGTGCCTTTACCCTTTGAGCCATCTTGTAACTTGTATTGTTTTCTCCCCACAGGCACCAGTGCACAAATTCTAGCTGATGAGTGACTTGAGTAGATGATAAACTTTAAAGCCATCCTCCACTCTATTAACACGTATGCCCGTTGATCTTTAGATACACAACAAGACCAGATCATACTCACTGCCATCATACTGTTGTCAAGATGTAAAAGCAAAGAACTGTGTGATTATGAGGTAGTTCTTCCTTCCCATCTCCTGCCCCTAGCCTGATTTTTGTGAGTATTAATAGCAATCTGTTTCAAGAATTTATTATACAGCCTCCAAGAAACAAAAGGTATAAAAACTGCACTCTTAGAAAATTCCAAACTGCTATAGCACACATTCAGTGTTTACTTTATTATAATATTACTGCCAATGGGCTTTGCAGAGTAAAATAAATTTAGCACTAATGAGCACATTTTGAAAGTTTAAAAACACAATTTAATAAATGATTTAATGTAATCTCCACAAAAATGACTCCAAGAGGCAGAAGAGTCACAGAGTAGGAGAAAAATCATGAAGGAACACTGAAGCGCAAACTAAGTAAGTTAAAGCAATTATAAGTCTTAAATTAGCTATTAATCAAGTTGTCCTTGTTGTCTTTTGATACCACAATCTTACACAATGACAAAGCTAGGTCAATTTAATTATGGTATTTAAAGGACTAGCGATTTGGCTAAAAAAAATTTTTGTTGTTTTTTTGTTTGGTTTTCCACATTTCCTCTAAATACACAACATTTTATAGAGAACCTACAGTCTAGCCTCAGATCTAATAGCACAGTTGAGTTTCTGAATTGTACTTCTCAATAACTATTGTGTTTTCAAAATGGCTATTGGTCAGCCATGAGATGGTTTACAGGCATAAATTTTCTAGGCTTTAAAATAAGCTTCTATTTTCCAACCTTTGTCTTATTCATATACCTAGGTTACAACTTTATTTTTATAAAATATCACATTCCAAGACTCCTTTTTGTTATCTAATACTAATACATTTATCTGAAACATATTATCCATTATGTGTTAGGAAAATATAGATCTAAGAGGCTATAGACATAGGACTAAAGCTAACATGAACTAGGTTTTGAAAAAGATACTATACATTCATGTGGTCCCAGGCAAGCCTGCACAGGGAGTATCTGAAAACCCTGAGAATTAGATTTAAATTTCTGTTTAAGTCCTAATACAGATCTATGCTCTTAATCACGGTGGGTTTTGTCCATATTCACAGTCTTCCCAACACACATTTTCTACTTCATATCAGTTTTGTGTTTATTTCAGCAACCATCATTCTTTGCTGTTCCATTTTGATTACTGCCTTCCTTTCTGCTTTTTCTGATGCATGAATTATATCATCTTGAAAGTAACAGAAGCCACCTTACTCCTGATAAATCTCCTATGGATTGTCTACTCAGTAAAGGTGGGTGTATATCCTCAGGACAGCTCTTGGAAGCCTAGCAGTATTTCAATCCCAACAACTCAGAAAGCTCAGGCCCACCCAACTGATTGTATCATAGGAGTATCTTACATATCTCTGAGGCTGTGGAACACTAGAATAGGGAAGGTAGGTAAAAACAATAACCTCTACCCCCTCCGCTTTCAGAAGGGAACCTGATCTGGTTTGGGGTGAGGGAAAAGGACTGCATCCCCGAGGGCCAGCAGAAAGAATGGAAGCAGGCAATCTCAGAAGATAGGAGTTTGGGGGGAACCTTCCAAAATGTACCAGAGACTTGGACTAAAAAGGGAAAGACCTTAGATGAAATGTCCGTCAATAGGAAGAGGGAAGTTATAGATCTTACCTCCAGCAGGAAGACAGGACATCAAGTGAGGAATGGAGTTGCCATTCCACAGTCACAACTCTGACCCATAATTGTTCCTGTCTGAAAGAATTACATGGATGGAAATGGAGAGGAGTCAGAGAAAAAGAAGGTCCAGGGACAGGCCCAAAGTGGGATCCAGCTCAAGGGGAGGTTCCAAGGCCTGACACTATTACTGAGGCTATGGAATGCTCCTCAAAAGGGACCTAACTAACATGATTGCACTCCAGAAGACCAAATAAGCAGCTGAAAGAGTCAGATGCAGATATTTGCACCCAACCAATGGACAGAAGCAGCTGATCTCTGTTGTTGAGTAAGGGAAGGCTGAAAGAAGCTGAGGAGAAGGGCGATCCTGTAGAAGGGCCAGCAGTCTCAATTAATCTGAATCCCGAGATCTTTCAAACACTCGACCACCAAACAGGCAACATCATACACCAGCTGATATGAGGCCCCCAACACACATACAGTAGAGGACTACCTGGCCTATGCTCATTCAGAGATGATGCATGTAACCCTCAAGACACTGGAGGCCCCAGGGAGTTTAGAAGTCAGGTGGGATAGGGGGTGAGGACATCAATGTGCAGGTGGGGGAGTGGGGAGGAGGTATGGGAGGTGGAGCTGTAGGAAGATGGACGGGGGAGGAGACTAAAATATGTAGTGTAAAAATATAAATTAATTAAAGAAACCAATAACCTCAGATTTGGAGATTATTTATTAAAGGCTTTTTACCTCCAGCAATAGGCAGAAATTCCCCTCTGCTTGGCTCTATGTGTTTGTTTTTGTTTTGTTGTTGTTGGTGGTGGTTTTGGGATTTTGTTTGTTTGTTTAGCAGTAAATATAGATCTGTGGTATACAGAAATATAGGTGGCTTTTCTGCTGCATTTAACAGATTGAACTATGCATATTAGAGTAAGAGTAGAGAAGTTTGGGGCACCCACTTTTAACCTCCCTCTTCCAAATGAATGATTACCTGATACAGAAGGAGGTCCTAGACACCTTTAGACTAATGAGAAGATGGAGAGGAAAATCATCCAGTTGGAGAAAACCTTCCTCATAAGTAATGTCTCGCAGCTGCGGGGAGAGCACTCTTCTTTACCTGAGAACGTTTATGACACTTAAAATAAACTTCGTTTCCATTTTGCACTGGGCTGATTTCTGTCTTTTACTCTTTTAACTAATGGAAAAGAATAATCCCCCTACAGGCTGGTATCACTTTTATCCTTATGTCCTGGTGTACCTAAGAGTTTTAAATTCAACAAAGACAAGCTTAAAGCTAGGATCCTAGCCAGCTGGCCATCCCAGGGACAGTGCTAGAGCCACTCCCATCCATTAGAGCTGAGTTAGCAGAACTGGGCGACAGCCAAGGCCCTGTCAGTGTATTCCTCCTATGTAAGTCCTTGGTCACATTAGAAAGACGACTAGTGATTCCTTATGGATCATAAAATCCCAAATCAATGAGTCAGTCTCCTTCACTTGGTACCTAATATCTAGCTTTGATAGTGAGTCTTCATATTCATTTGAGTGGATTTGTAGTTACCATGGAAACATGCCTCCAGGTGTGTCTCCAAAGTGTTTCCAGATAGATTTGACTGAGCAAAAAAGACCCACCTCTAATGTAGGGAGCAGGACTCCAAGGGCTGGTCCTTGACTGAATACAAGGAGAAAAGGACTTGGGCCCATTTTTCCCACTGCTTACCTCTCTCTTTCCTGACCACAGCACAATCTGACCAGAATCCTCTCTCTGTCTCCTCTCCTCTATAAATAAATGTCAGCTCAAATATATCCTCCCTTGACTGGCTTCTATTCAGGCACTGGATCACAGCAATGAAAACATACTATAGAAAAAGGATATCCCAAGAGGTCCCTCGGCTCTTATTTGTTCTGTCTCCTGGTAACGAAGAAGGATGTGTGGTTGTGAACTTGAACCATCAGTCCTCTTCCTCGTTCTAATTAGAATCACCAATGATCTAAGGAACTGCTCTGCCAATTCTGATTCCAAATTGAATGATCATCCATCTATGCCTCCATCACTCATCAGTATCATTATTAATCAGCACAGACTGTGCCTCCTACCTATACAGAAAACCTATTATATTGTTTTCTAAAATAGCACATATTGTGTTTTTTCCCCTACTTCGAAACACTTCTTCATCTGTGATCTATTATAGGACATATTTTAACCCATGATTTGGCATGTTAAAATTCATGGCTTTGGTTTTTCTTTCTTCAATTTTCTCATTCCTCTCTTCCCTTGTTAAGTTTCTTTGTCAACTTGAGAGCCATTGGGAAGAGTGAAGTGCAATTGAAAAATCACCTAGATCAAATTGGTCCCTGGGCATTGTCTGGATTGCTAGGTTTTCTGGGAGGAGCCAAGCTGTTCTGGTTAGTGTCTTTATAGGTTAGTGGTTCTGAGCTGCACCAAGTTATATGTGCAATCCAAAGTATTAACCAGCACATCTCCTCAGTTTCTACTTCAGTTTCTCCTCAGTTTGTGATCCTATGCTGCTGCTTCAGTTCCTGTCCTGACATCCATCAGTGATGGATGGTGACCTGAAATGCAAGTTGAAATAAACCCTTTCCTCCTTTAAGTTGCTTTTGGTCAGAGTGTTTTATGACACCAACAGAATGAAACTGGAACAGCCCAGGAACCTCATCTTACCTCATGACTCAAAGTATCACCTACCATCAATGTATGACATATTTATACTTCCATATATACTAGAAACTCTCTAAATCCTGAATTTCCTTGTGCAACCAGTTTTTGAAAAGGAATCATAAATAAATGAGCTCCATCCTTCCCCATGCTATAAAGAAATGTTAACTTGAATCTTTATGTAATACTGAAAATTTAACATTTGATTTTTTTCATACCTCTCAACTTGCCGTGTCCTTTTTCCCCCAATGACATTTCTTAAAGGGAGAATATAATTATTTGACATCATTCTTTACCTTTATTTTCACTAATGTTCCACATATATGCTATCAATAAATCTGACAATTCTGCCCCCAAATTTCATGCACTCAACCCTTCTTGTTAAGCTCTAGAGCCCCTAATGCCCCAACTACACAACCTGCCAAATTCTACTACCTAGAGTCCAAAATCATGAATACTTGACTGTTTTGCTGTCAGTGTTCAAATCTATGCTTACAAGTCACCTAAGAGGTTCACCACTCAAAACGCTTCTCATATCAAACGCCACATTCTATGCAACTACTTTTTAAGATTAAGGTGAATACCTTGCATTGCACTTTATTGTTTTTACAACTGCATGATGTCTGTTGTTGTTTATTTGTCTAATTGCATTTTCCATGAGAGATGCACTGGAAGAGAAAAGGGCTATAATCTTCTCACTCTGCGAACCTTACAGTGATTCCTACACTGCTCAGTGGCACATGAAAAATGCTACCTGTGGAGTTGCCAGTAACTATTTGAGTTTGCTTTATACATAGACTATTTAAATGCAGAGTTTGCATTCACTGAAGACATTTATTAGAAACTACATCATCAATTATTAATTTATAACTAATTGTGCAATGCCAATGACTAAATCCCCAAATTCATTTAAGCCATTATAAGCATAACACTGTTAAACATTATTGAACAGACAGACACACAGAAATAAGACACCCTTTCTGTCTCAAAAACATGATGTACATTAGAGAATATAATCAGAAAAGTAAAAGGACTGAAAATGACCCACAATTATTTTGAATAAAGAAATGATTTCCATATCATTCAAGGCTGGTAGGAAGATATTGGTATGCTACTGATTATTAAACAGTCTTTTATAACTTAAATATTTAAAAGGATAATGTAATAGAGAAGTATAAGTCCCATATCTGGCTAATTATAAGATTTTAGGCAGTGTTCTCTAATTTTTATTGTTGTTTATTTTTATTCTATGACTCTCTCTTTACTCATTTGTATAATGGAATAATTTATGAATATTAGTTGAGGAAAGTGTGAATAAAACATAAAACCAGGTACCTGACCCATACTTGCCACATCTATGTGGTAGCAGTGACATTGAATATATAGTCCAATAAGTTATATGGCTGTGGACTAATGGGTTTTATACTGAATACACCCTTTAAAACATTATCTTATGATTTACTTATGTATATGTGCTATGCACATGTGTGTGCATGTACCTGCTGAAATCCATAAGTGTGTGTCAGGCACTCTGAAGCTAAATTTGAGGGTCCTCTGCAAAAGCAGCAAGTACCTTAAGCTGCTGAGCTCCCTTTCCAGCTCATGATATATTTTTTTTAAATGAGTAATATCTTTAATAATAAGGAAGGATATAAACTTCATGAATAAGATTGATTTATCTTTTATCAGGGTCATTTTGTCAATAATATTCATGATATTTCTCATTAAGGAAGATACAGTAAATAAAGATAAAATACTAACTTAAATCATATTGTATACCTTTACATTCTTGAGTAAAGCATCCAAATATTTTACAAATATTTATGGCTTTGTGGAAATTTCAACTTTAGTGGGCTACTTGAATTTTATTTGACAACTTTTAAACACAGACCTTACTTTTATTTTTCAAAAATGATGGCTGGGTGATAAACCGTTCCCACCTACACACATTCCTAAGCAGGCTCCCCCACATCCACACATGCAGGTACATGCTTGCACATGAAAAATCCTGCTGCATGCTTTCTCGTGTCATCTAGCCAGCTTGTGACAGCCAGCTCTGACCATCATTACAGAGGAAATTAAAAAACCTGCAGGGATCATAGAAATTTAATTAAGAACTACTTAATTATGAATCATGGATGGGCAAGCTATGTAATGTGGACTACAGCTGGTCATCAGCCATATTCTGTATACCACTTTTACTCAAGCTAAGAGTGGTTCCAAAATTTTAGATACTTCACATTTTAATTTAATTTATTTAATATTTTAATTTATAAATAAGAGTGTATTCATCTAAGATTTCCCATAGGCTTTGAATATTTTCTGGCCCTTGTGGAAGTGTGGTATCTCATTTAAAGGACTGGCATTCAACATTAGTACAGGGAAAGGCTAAGGACCTGATTGTTGGGAATACTTTCATATCCTTTTAAGCTTGATATCATTTGAAAAAAGAAAGACAATGATCTTAATAGTGTGGAAATCAACCTGTGAACATTCAAGTATCACAGGTGATAATATAGCACATTGTAAACCGTTGACTAAAAAAATTGTATTTGACTTGTAAAAAATGTCTTTGAGTATTATCTACAAGTATACAATGCAATATATCTATCTCCTCACTTTTCCATCCTCAACATATTCTCTCAAGGTAACTCTTCCTAACTTTACATCTTTTCAATTTTTAGCCAACCTACTGAATGCAATTAGTGCTATTCATACATACATGCATGCATACATGAGTATAGGCCCATCCACTGGAGCATAGGAAACCTAATATCCTCAATAAAGAATGGTTCTATCCCATGCCCAGTAACTTTCAAGTGCCAGTGTCTCCTTAGTAAGGTGTAGATCTGGAGTTTACCTATCCAATCTATTGTGATCTTATGAGAATCTTAGGCAAGCAGAAACAGCTGTTGTGAATCGATGAGCATAATAGCTATGTGATGTCTACAAGATAGTATTTCACAGTAGTCCTCCCCATCTTGCTGAATTTACATTATTTCTGCCTCCTCTTCAGTGATGTGTCCCTCAGTGTCAATGATGGTGAGTTAATAAAGTTGTCCAACTTTAAGAGTGAGTAATCAATCACTTACTATTATTCTTGATACTTTTAAAAGCACAAAGATATGTATAAGACCAAAGTTGAGACCATCCCAAGTCTGTCTTCAACAGAAGCAGGCAGAAGGTAGAAGTTTGAGCCTGGCCTCCTTTAATATTTTATAAATCAAATAAATATTTTAGACCTACCCCAATGAAATTCTATGTTTTGGTCCTTTTGTATTTCTTAAGGTACCATTTTAAACACGTAATAAAAATTTTTACATCTGTTATTGTTCAGAATTCTGGAGAAAATTTAATTTTCTGTGTTTGTTGATCTATTCGGTTCTACTTTTCTACAATTGAAATTCTATACCCAGCTCTGTCTATTCATACACTTGTTGTAAAATTTCAGGGTCTTTACTTAACAGGAATCTATTAAGTAATCATTAAAAATATCAAAATGTAAAAGAACAATTTTAACAGATACAGTTTTGAAATGTTCATCTATTAGTTCCAGACCATTTTTTTCCAAGGACATTCCAGATACATGATGTTTTGTCAATATAATGGACACATTAAAATGTGTCATGAATAGACAGATCTTAAAAAAGATACCTTAATCCTTGACTTACAACAATTCTTTATTCCTGATATTCTGTGCTGTTTCTACAAAGAACCCTCAATTGATAACCTACTCAACCATGAAAATAGCAGAGTTTAGGGGCTTTACTTAACATCTTACAAAAGATCTTTTCTCCTCAGTTCACAAAACCAAATAATGGTAATCGTTTCAAATAATCTGAGACTGAATTTCAGGGGTGGCTTTGGGCAGAAAATGTGTCTACATCTGTGAAAAATATGGTGTCGGTTGATTTCATTTTAAGAGCTAAGATCAAAATGTACATTCAAATACATTTAAGACTCTGATGTATTTAAAACTATCATGGCTCTTTTGTTGAGATTTGTTACTTTCCACACTGCTCAGGTTTTTAGAGACATTAGAATTAAGTCAAGCTTAAATGTTTAATCTCAGTTACTTACTAGTATCCCTTGTCATGCGCATTAGCTTTGCCAAAATGACACAGCTCATCTGATAGAGAATTCTCAATTGGAGAAATTTCTAGGACAAATGATCTTGTGGATGATTCTTTGTGGGATTGTCTTAGCACTTATCCATTCAGAATGGCCTACTTCACTGTGGGCTGTACCAGGCCTGGACAAGAGATCCTGGATTGAATAAGAAAGCTAGCTAAACAGGAACTTGAAAAAGCCATCAAGAAGCATTGTGTCATGGTTGCTGCTTCAAGTTCCTGTTGAAGTCCTAGGTCCAATGAACTGTGACCTGGAAATGTAACACAAATATAACTCTTTTCCTCTATATTGCTTTTGTTATGAGTCCTTTCTCAGCATCAGAAAGGGAACTAGAACACTTGTCTATATTTTAAAAATAAATACTCATTCCTGTGTGCATGCTTTGACCTATTATTAATTTCTGGATGGTGGAGCTTGGACATAGGCATTTTTTCCACAGCTCTTCTTTCTTTCTTTCTTTCTTTCTTTCTTTCTTTCTTTCTTTCTTTCTTTCTTTCTTTCTTTCTTTCTTTCTTTCTTTCTTATTTTTTTTATTTACATTTCAAAGGCTATCCCGAAAGTTCCCTATACCNCCCCCTCGCCCCTGCTCCCCTACCCACCCACTCCCACTACTTGGCCCTGGCCTTCCCCTGTGCTGGGTCATATAAAGTTTGCAAGACCAAGGGGCCTCTCTTTCCAATGATGGCCAATTAGGCCATCTTCAACTACATATGCATCTAGAGACTCAAGCTCAGGGGGTACTGGTTAGTTTATATTGTTGTTGCACCTACAGGGTTGCAGCCCCCTACAACACCTTGGGTACTTTTTTCTAGCTCCTCCATTGGGGGCCCTGTGTTCCATCCAATAGCTGACTGTGAGCATCTACTTCTGTGTTTGCCAGGCACTGGCATATCCTCAAAAGAGGCTGCTATATCAGAGTCCCTTTAGCAGAATCTTGCTGGCATGTGCAGTGGAAAGTCAGAGGAGTCGGAGCTCACGTGATGCTTAACTTGAACTGTTCTGTAGACATACCTAAAAGATGGGTGTGTGTATATATGCATGTATGTGTGGTATGTATATATGCATGTATGTGTGCAGTGCGTGGTGTGTGTGTGTGTGTGAGTGATACAGTGGACATACATAACACATAGTAAAGTTCTGTATCCATAAGATTTACAGATTTGTGTATGAAAGACTAATTTCCTTACTAAACAATTAAAAAGAGAAACAGACCACAAAACTAATATAGGTTTATT
The DNA here is from genome assembly GCF_900095145.1 of Mus pahari. Lineage (NCBI taxonomy): Eukaryota > Metazoa > Chordata > Mammalia > Rodentia > Muridae > Mus > Mus pahari. The sequence goes on along the minus strand of NC_034591.1, from coordinate 97,638,828 downwards.
TTTGCCAGATTGCTAACAATACAGGTATATGAATAATTGAAATCTCTACACCTTCCTAGGATACCCAGTGGAAATGGTCCAAACACTACCACCTTTTTTTTTTAGAGTCAGAAGTGAAATAGATAAAGAGATTGCTCAGAGAATAAAGATCTACCCTGGAACTTACATTTCTAAAAGTTTCAAGTACTGGATTGCATGCTTAATAGCAGTTTAATGCTGCATTTTATTGTGCATTTTAACACATTAAAATTTTATTTTTTTAAAGTAACTATTGGCAAGTAACAGTTGCTGTGGGAAGGGTACTGTGTACACCAGTGGTGTAGACACAGCTAAGCTGTTCATGCTTCAGTAACTCACCTACCACCCACTCAGGCAAGAAACCTTAATTAAACTCAGTGGATCATACACAAAAAGGAGACATGAATGTAGGAGTAAAATTATGAAACAAAGGATGGAAGGGTGTTCAGGAAGAGGCATGGGCAAAAAAATACTAAAATAAATTATAAATATGTATAACAATGCAGTGATTTTAAAAAAAGGACAATTGAAACATTACCCATTGAAATACATTTTGTTTTGTTTTATTTTGTTTTGTTTTGTGTAATGATGCTCTAAGTTCTGTATCAGTAGAAGACTCTTATGGTTTTGTCTTTTAAAAGAAATTTCAGTGACTGGGAGTCTGACGTAATATAATATATAACATAAAATAAAACAACAGAAGCAGTTTCAGAGTAAGAAAAATGTTTGGAGAGATGCATTATTCTATTTTTTATTTTCATTTAGTTGTGAAAAAAACAATGTACAAAATGGCTGGGGGAGGGAAGGGATTATTTGGCTAATACATTCTGGTCACAATCCTTCACTGAGGGAAATTAGTGCAGAAAGTAGAGGCAGGAACCAGGAGGTGGGGCGGCTTGTTATTCCACACAAAAGTATCTCTACCATGGAATTCACTCATACCCAGAGACAGACAGAAGGGACAAGAGAGGATGGTACCTTTTAGCTCATTCTCTCACTCCAAGATTTAGTTATCTTTTTTGTATAGCCCAGACATACTTGCCTAGTGATGATGCCACCTAAGGTGGGTTGAAACCCTCCCACATCAATGAAATAATCAACATAATCCCCCACTGTCATGCTCATAGGTCAAAGGGATCTAGGTAATTTAAGCTAAATAGAACACCATCTTGTTTCACAGTACAGTGTGCATGGCAGCAATGCTTGGTGACAACCACAGAGAGCAGCTGGCAACAATGCATCCACAGTCAGAATGATGAATTCTGGCACTAAGCTTGCTTTCTCCATCTCCTTCAGTCCAGGACCCTAGTCCATGGAGTGGAACTACTCACAGCTAGAGTGGGTCGAACAACTGCAACTAATGTCATCTAGAAATGTCTTCACTGACAAGTCCAGAGATTGTCTCCGAGGTGATTCTGCATCTCACACGTTGACAATGAAATGAAAGGCAAAATAAAAACATGTGAGCAAAACTTCAAAATTGATGAGGTTTTATGTTTCTGGATTTAAAATCACTTATACAAAAACTAAATTTGGGGTGGGATGGTAAAATAAAAATTAGTTTTTTACTTTGTCATAAATTGAAGAAAAGTGTCTCACTGTAAATGTAACCTTTATTTGCCTGAGGAAGCTGTCATCTCAGAGGCTTACTGCTGAATAAGCTCACCCTTTCTAGTTCTTCCTGAACTTTGTCTTGACCTGTGTCTAACCTGTTCTCCCTGCAACCTGTTTCTGTAAAATTGTCCCATTAAAACTGCCTCCTCTCTCTCTCTCTCTCTCTCTCTCTCTCTCTCTCTCTCTCTCTCTCTCTCTCTCTTTTTTGCTCTCAACACTGCTCTCTCTCTTTTTAAAAAGATTATCTATATATAATTTTATATATATAAATGAGTACATTGTTGCTGTCTTCTACACACAAGAATAGGGCTTTTATTACATTACAGATGGTTGTGAGCCACCATATGGTTTTGAACTCATAGGGAATTGAACTCAGGACCTTTGGAAGAGCAGACTCACTGTGCCATCTCTCCAGTCTCTATGTTGCTCTCCTAAGTCACCTCTCTTGTCCTGTCTGTTCTCCTGAGAGTTGGGTACATCTTATTTCTGACTCATTCTGTCAAGTCTTTCTTGGATTTATAACTCTATCTGTGCCTCAGTTAGATGTCACTTTCAAACATGGCTGCTTCCCTTTACAACTACTTTTACCTTAAAGGTGTGTGCTAAGGGTGTGTCTGTATTCCAGCCAGAGCAACTAAAGGTGTGTGGTCTGTCTGCATTCCAGCAAGATCCCATAGTTTTGGAAGGTCTTTGGATGTGATCACTTGCCAGAACAGCCATGTTGCTGAATAACATCTGTCAACATATCATAAGTGTGGCCTGTGAGATAGAGTATGTCAGAGGGATGAACATTCCTCAAAATATAGGACCTGTCATATGAAGTAGTCCCTTTATTGCAGAAGAGTCTAATTATCTTGTGTTCTTGGTCATTTACATGTATGAATATAGACACAAATAATTCTACATCATGTATTTATTTTCCTCAGAAATATTAATCAGTTTATATTCCCACTAGCCACATGAAGTTTGTGGTCAATGAAATGGTTTCTGAGACATCAAATATTTTTGTCATGGCAAACAAGTCTAGAATATAAAAACTATTTTGACTTTGAATCTCTTAGAACCTCAAGGTAGGAAGAAGTAATTGATTCTCCCAAGTTGTTCTCTAAACATCCAGATGAGCACCATGGCATATTTGGTCAAGCACACACACACACACACACACACACACACACACACACACACACACACATGCATTCACACTAAAGAAATAAATAAGATATAATAAAGATCAGAGAACCTACCTTATCCTCCCTGTTGAAATCAAATTTGAATTCCTTGCCTGTATAAAAGTATAGATTTGATGACCACCTGGTAATCAGAAGCAGGTCACTACTGTTGCTATTGACACTGTTTGCTTTCCTAGTCTATCAATCAATTCCAATTCTGACACTATAAGATGAATGTGTCTGATTAATCTTAAATTAAATTAAAACTATATGTAAAATTATACATCGATAAGAATTTGAAATATAAGATGATTTATTTAAAATAACAAATTAGTTTTTAAGTGTTTTAAAATATGTCAGCTTCACCACTGAAGTCAAAAGAATTTCAATTTGTCTTTTAATTAAACAGTGGATTGAAGTGATCTTTTTTTGTTTGTTAATGACATCAACTAGTGTCACATTGTGTCCAACAAACATACAAAAGTGAATGAAAGTTCGTCTTTAATGGACTAATACTCATTTAAAAATATATTCCCCCCTTTAGATAAATGAGATACACACAGTACATGTGAGATAAAACAAATACATAACTTTGCATGGGATATAAAGTTTTAGTTTTCCAAAACTTATTAACATGGTACATGTCCTTAATCACAACAGTCAGGAGAAAGAGTCAGGCATATTGCTGAGAACTCAAGACCAGTCAGGTGTGCCAGAAATGTCAGGACTACATGCCAATTTTCTGTCTCCAAAAATATTTAGAAACCATTTTTACACCAAGTGTAAAATAGAACCACACCAATATATGACCTCTTTCAATGCTGTATTTGTATTTCTGTTTGGATGCATGTGAAGCTTCACTTATGGTTTCTAGTTTCTGACAACACAGCCTCTTACACTATATTTCAGGATAAAGAACACTTTCTTTTTCATATATAGCTCTCAGAATGGAAAAACTTTACTGAACTCATTGCCAAGTTCAAGACCCTGAGGCTGCATGTGACAAATGACCTCAGTGCTCCAAGTGAGTTGCAAGTTTTCATCCCTAGTTATTCCTCCCATTTCCCCATGCTTTTGTTATTTGGCTGAGATTTTGAGATTAAGGAATTGGAAAGACAATTTTAAAGTATCTCAAAAGCTGTCAGAATTGGGTGTTCTGCAAATAATAAGTTTGTATGGAATACATATGGGAAAGTATTAAAGATACAACTGTGATACAAAAATATTTTACACAAAATTGGAAATTATTAATTAGAACTTACGTTTGTACATGTAAATGTTGACCTAAGTAATAAGTGATATTTTTAGTTATAAAAGGAAGATATGATACCTATTTTTTCCCCAGCTGTCCTCCTATCAAACTGCTAAATATGCCTACACTTACAGCTATTTATATGTATACTTGTATATGTTATTGACTAGAAACCACTTGTGATGGTAACATGCTGTTCTTTGTCCTTCTGAGATTTGAGTATCCTTGCTTAACATCCTACTTTTGAGACTTATCTATTTTCCAGCAAATGTTGTGATTCTATTTTTCTTTATAGCTGTATAAATTACATGCAAAATATTTTCGAGAAGGGACACAGCTTCTGGGAAGGATCCTGTTTCTGGCTCCAGTCACCCAGCACCTTTCCCTCCTGAGGAGGGGTGTCCGCCCTGGAGGAGTCTCAAGGCCTGAGCCATAACGAGAGCCATCTTTGCTCCGGTTCGCTTGGGCTCCAGTCTGCTTTAGCAAGAGTGTGGACCGCAGAAGCTACACAGCTTCAGGACAGACAGGAGCAAACTAACTTCTGGGACAGACCCTGTTTCAGGCTCCAGAAATTTGG
>NC_034591.1:97603853-97629181 GCF_900095145.1 Mus pahari | reverse complement strand
TGCATATGTAGCAGAAGATAGCCTAATCGGCCATCATTGGGAAGAGAGGCCCCTTGTTCTTGTAAACTTTATATGACGCAGCACAGGTGAATGCCAGGGCCAAGTAGTGGGAGTGGGTGGGTAGGGGAGCAGGGGCGGGGAGGGGTATAGCGAAATTTCGGGATAGCATTTGAAATGTAAATAAAGAAAATAGTAATAAATAAAAAAAAAGAAAAAAAATTTCATCATGCATTCTTCCATGGATGGATGGATATGTAGGATAGTTACTGGATTGTCTATCCAGAGCAGACCATCAATAAACATAGATGGTCAACCATCTATTTCTGTTTTAAAACATAACTGTGCACTTTCATCAATTGTGATAAACACAACACATTTTAGGAGCTTTCAGGAGTGGAGAGGCAGTGCATTTAGATTAACAAGAAACCTGTGTGAGTATGCATACTTCCTGTTCAATTTTGCTATAAATACTGCAATATATACACACTGTATGTTGTACAAATATGTTTACAAATGTATAGGTATATACATTAATTGATTCAGTTATCACTAATATAGATCAAAGTACATATATATGCACTCATTATCAAAATAACATATGCAGTTGGGTATGTGTTTGTTTTATACATATACATATTATTATATTTGCATATATTTCTACTTGCAAATTAAAATATGGGCATGAAATCAATACAAAGCTCATTCAAAGAATACTCACAAAATTATGAAACTATATGGTGATAATTAATATAAATATCTATCATATCTATCCAAATCAAACAAAACTGATTAGTTTATGTGTCACTGGAACCATATTTTACATAAAATTAATGCCAAATAATCTTTGAGCCTGAAAGACTGCATAAGTTAGATGGTAAACTTTAAAAAGTATTTGTTTCTCTATTAGAAAATTAGAAAAATTTGAAATTACAGATTATTTCTTGGATAGACTTAGCACATCCATGCTGAGAAGAGTAATGTGTATTTTTGTTTTCATACAGCTATGTCCATACATTGTATATTTTTGTATTGATGGGCACCAGACAGATTGGTTCCCCCAGACATTTTGTAGTGGGATCTGGGCACTACCTTTTTGCAATCTAATTACTATAATAAACCTAGTAAGAAACAACTTTCATAAAATTCTGTAGAGGTCATAAATTGTATAAAATTCCTGATATCAAATAGTAGATCTAAAATGGAATCTCTTCAGAAAGATGAAGATAATGTCTGCAGTAGTCCCAATAGCTGTGGGGATTGTATATCATAGTGACAATTTTATATTGTCTTTATTTTCTTCTCATTTCTAGAAAGTAGGTTGATTTTCATTTAATATAAATGCTTAAAGATATCAAAAATGGTAATAAGCATTATCTGCTTTGTGGAATTTTAAACAGAGTAAAGTGGATAGCTCTGAGTTCCAATGCCATGGGATAGGAAAAACACTTGAGTATATAGATAGAGAGGGGACTGAGGTTGAGGCAGACATTAACTCTTTGAGTGCTCATATCCCACTCTAGAATGGCTGTGGGACCATCCTGTCAGTCAGGTGTTAAAGTTGGCAGTGTAAATACAGCACAGTAAACCTCAATTAATTTAATCTTCTACCAAGTCCCTTGATAACCATACTAGACTTTATATATTGTAGATGAAAAAAAGAAACAAAGATTGTTTCATGTAAAATATTAAGCCTATCTACCTGATAGTAAGGCTGCAGGTCTTGAGGTTGGGATAAGGGGTACATAATAAACTTTGAGTTATTTTATAGCCATTTGATGCAAACAACAAGCATCAACTTTCAACCCTGGAGTGATTCTTTTTTAAGGCAGTACATAGACAATTTCCTCTTACATGAATGAGGTTACATTGTACCTGTTATGCCACAAAAAGCAGAGGAGGCTGGAACACTACTCTTAGTCCAATAAGTCAATCAATCAACCAACCAGTCAACCAACCAACCAACCAACCAACCAACCAACCAACCAATCAATCAATCAATCATTTTGGCTACTTCTATGCTCATGGATAGAAAAGAACCCAATCCCTGCTATGGTAGGGTTATATCCACACTAATAGAAAAATAAAGGATAATGTATCACCAAATCTGCTTAGAGCAAGTTGTGGTCTCTCCAGGGAATTCTTCTCTACCCACCAAGTCTGTAATGCTTGCTAAATATCTTGGTTTTTTTTCTCTCTATTAATTCTCTCGCTGGGGAAGTCAAAGACTCCACCTGATAACCAGAAACCAGCAAAGAGAAAATAGAGAACTCTTGAGTCCACCCACTTGTACTGACTCACATAATACCCCCACTGCTAATTAGTGCAAAGGATTCTGGGATTCACCATCATGGTAACTGGTTGGAAAATTATTTATCATGATGATGTTAAAAATCTCCAGATGTTTGTCATCCTGAGGATGATATTTTGGTGAGTAATCATTGTTAGAGGTCGAAATTTTCTGAAATTGAATCTTCTGCCAATAATTGCAAATGGAAGCTCAGAGGCATAATTATGTTAATTTAACACAAAATTTAAAATATCAATATCTCTCCACACTTGCAGGCAAATACCAATATTTCTACACACTTTCAAGAAATTGTAGTACCCCAGGCAAAAAGTAATAAAGAATTAGATCTGAAGAAAGGCCAATAAACCCATCATTCATTGATTTCAAGACAACAGCTAACTTCATAAATATGAAGAGCAGATTTCAATAGATCTTATTTCAGAAAGCCTCAATACAGAGAGGAAAGTTCCAAGAGCTATAAATCTTTGTTCAACCATAGCCTCAGGAAAGGTCAAAAGAGCGCAGGTGAACTCTGAACGTGGAATAGCCCCTAGAGACTTATGTGTGTGAACACTTACTTGGCTCCCAGCTAGTAGTGCTAGTCTACAAAGTTGTAGACCCTTTAAGAAATGGAATCTTTCCAGAGGAAGTGGGTTACTAGGGGCAAGAACATGAGGGTTTATTACTAAACAGCATTTCTGGTCTGCTCTCTACTTCTTCTGACTCCAGCTTCCATACCTTTCGAGCTAAGATAAACTATATTCTTTCTTAAAGCTTGAACCAAAATAACCCCTTCATTTCTTGAATTAATAATGGTCCATTATTTTCAGAGAACTGAGAAGCATAACTATGTCATTTAGCAATTTTTTTATAATTTGAACGTTTCCTGTGAAAAGGAGGCTACTTAAGACAGGAAGTTAGCCAACTTTACAAAATCCAACAGATAAAACACTCATACATTTCAGGAATTTTTTGAGACTTATACAATTCTCAAGACCCTTCTTTAAGGTTGTATGCATAGTAAGGATTACTGGGGGAAGAGGCTCTCTTGACTTACCTAACTGCTTACAAATTATGCAGAAAGCTTCAGGGATTAATCTGTCATGAGTTGTCACTCATATTGTGTGTTTTCTAGGGACAAAGTCACCTCTGAGTCATTCATATTCTTACACATACTCCTGCAAGTAAACACATTGGTTGACCAAGTGGGACGTTGGTGGGATGGTTTATCTGTTAATGTCTGAGATGACCAGATATTTGGCCACATTTCTCAGGGAAAGACATAATAAACTAATATGCTTACAATAATGATCCTGTGATCATATAGAATGATAGGCAACTATCAGAAAAGAAAGAGTTGTGAGCAATGATTCAAATGCTACATGTATGTGGGAACAGCTTTGGTGTTTGGATTTGTTATAGTGGGAAGGGATAGAAGTACACAGAGCATGGACAGCAGAAATTTATTTTTTCACAGATCTTAAAGCTGCATACTAAAATGTACAAGGCATGTTTATTCTTATGCCTCTATCCTTGCCTTATCCATTCCTAACTTGCCCTTGTTCTTTCACATGATGACCTATCTCACAATGCTCCATCTGTCTTTGAAGTCTAAATATAGTCACATTGAATTCCTTCTTTTGCCCTTTCTTAGTCTCCTCTGACTTCAGAGGTCCTTGAAGTCAAATAATTTTTCCAAGTATCTGTCTGAATGCTTATACAACCACCTTCTTTTTACACTCTTTGTTGCCTACTTTATTTACTAGTTTTGATTTATTTGCTCTAAGACAGATCACGATACAAAGCATCATCATCATCATCTCTCTCTCTCTCTCTCTCTCTCTCTCTCTCTCTCTCTCTCTCTCTCTCTCTCTGTGTGTGTGTGTGTGTGTGTGTGTGTGTGTGTGTGTGTGGTATATGATTAGAGTATGAGTCCAAGATCTTACATGTTCAACGTAAGCATACGCCTACTGAATGTATTCCCAGACCATATCCTCTCATTTTTAAGCATGAAAACAAAAATTTCTAAAATTGATTTACTAAGTATCCATATGCTATAAGTCTGGGGGTGCCCCAAGAGGGGTGTCACAATGAATGCTCAGATACTTATAGTACTTCCTTTATTCTTTGTACCTCTTCTCAGAGAGATCACAATTCAGCATTGTTATTTATTTCCAAAACTGTCCCTTAGCTTCCCATACAAAACCAAACACTTTTCTTTCCTTTTTAAAATTTATTTCTTCACTTTATATCCCAATGGTGTCCCTATCCTTCCTCGCCTCCCAGTCCCATCCTTACATATCCCTCTGAAGCCAAAGATATTTCAATGGAATTCCTGAGCCAGCTGTTCAGAGAAGCAAGTTTTCATCTCAGATGATAAAACATATGACATTGGATATAAAACCGTAATGGAGGGAGCATCCAGAATATTGGATGTTCTGAAAAGCACCAAGAGTAAATTAGATGTCAACTTTAAGAAATGTCTTAGAAACTATCCCAAAGAAAGAACAAGAGAACATTAATTTTGGGAGCAAGCAAGGCACAGAAGTATAACTTGAAATACATTGTAGTATAGATTGACATAAGGCCTGAGATGAAAACCAATAATCAATAACACTATAAAATGAGTTTTTCTGTCCTAGATAAATATTCAGTTAGAAAATAAAAACTGCTTAAAAACTTCCAAGAAACATAATCACAGAAATTAAAATTTGCCATTCTATCTACAAAATGTCTTACTTCACAAGGGCAAAGTTAATGATAAACAGTTCTTTAGCATTTATAGAAAAGGGCAGCGTATCAAGCTCATAATGATGTCTGTGGAGTAGTTTTCACATAGAGCCCTACACACAGTTCAACTAACATAAGAATAATGTATGTTCCTGATTCTTCTTTCAATCTGTAATACATGATTACAGGACACTGGAATGCAAGGCCTTTGAAAGTCATTGAAGAAAACAGCATGCGAAAAACTTTGCTAAAATGTACTCCAATGACTATGAACTTAATCTAATAATACATAAACAGTGATAAAATGAAAGTTATTGAGTAAAATGTTCTGTTTTGCAAATTAATAAGTAGTTCTCTTTCTTTCCGTTGTTCCTACTTAATACAATTAAAATCAGAAGAAGGTCAAAAAGATGACTCAATAAGTAAAGCACCTGCCACCAAGTCTGATGACCCAATCCTGAGATACACGTTTGATGGAAATAATCTATTCAAGTTGTCGTTCACACATCTGGACATTATTGCAGCCAATACCTGCACGCACATAAGCAGTAAAATAAAATACTTTTAAAAACAGTGGCTAGAAAGCAGTCATAAGTACATTGACATCTAATGCAATGCAGAGAGCCTTCTTATAATTTAGGTCTCATGCTGAACAAGTTACTCACACAAAAATACCAGGGAGCAAAGCAAAAAGATAAGCCTGCTCTTCTCTGACATGTCAGAAAAAAAAAAGGTGCATTAAGGCAGAAAACTCTTAAAAAAAAAAAAAAGACATTTACTCCATCAAACAGAGTAGATTAAAACCTCACCCCCATCCATGTCACAAAATTCCTATTACAAGGCCAGACTTCTATCCAGTGGTGACTGCAAAAAGCAGCCCTGTCCTCCCTGCCAATGGACTTGGGTCACAGAAGGCCAAGAAGTGAATCAAAACTATCATCTTTGTCAATGATGAAAGAACCTTCTCTGTGCTTTAATGCTAAGAGATATCTGTGGAATGGTGCACTACCGTCTCCACTTGAGAGGAGTTTTGTCTCACTGCAGGCAGTCAGAACTGACCCAGGGGAGCCACATCTTTATTACTAACTAGTAGCAAGGAGGATCTAGCCCTTTCTCCAGGAGTCAACACAGAGAAGAGAGATCTACACTCTCCAACTTGCCATTGCAGAGCAGAGTATTTCTCTCTTTATCAGAATAGTTCACTTGAGTTAAACAAAACACCTTATGAATAAATTCCTTCATACATACAGTCACCATGTACTAAAGATTTAGTAACAATAAAATTCTTGATATGCCAACTGACAAAAAAATTCCGACTTGAATAAGAAGAACATCTTCAGAGAGTAACATCCAGATAGCAGGTTGTCAAGATATTCAGGGACCTTCCTAGGATGTGGCGTGAACGATGATAAAAGCCAGAAGTATAATGATGACACTATATATATATATATATATATATATATATATATATATATATATCTGGAAAACAGTTGCTCTGAATGTGCATAGTACCATCCTGTGGGCTGGAATCCCAGACTGAATAAGTAATAAAGGGTGGTAGCCATTAGAATGGTAATGTTCATCTCTCTCTGCTTCCTGATTGACTGCAATGTGAGCAGCTGCTTCATTCATGCTCAGGCTGCCACAGCTTCCACATCATGATGAACTGTGTCTCTCTAAGCTGAGAGCCATGAAGTAAACTTCATTCCATAAGTCACATTTATTAGGCATTAGCCATATCAAAAACATAAGCCAGAGACCTGGGACAATTGTTTGGAGGGAAAAGCTCCAAGATGTCTAAGGGGGTGATTCTAACAGTGGGGGATATGGTTCCTGAAGGGGACACCTCCTTTAGCCAGGCAGGATACTAGTAGAGGGGTAAAAATGCCCAATCATCCATAAAACCTTCAACCCAAATTGTGTCTTGTACACAAGATGTACAGGGACAAAAATGGAGCAGAGACAAAGTGAATAGCTAACCAATAACTGGCTCAACTTGAGACTCATCCCACAGGAAAAAAACAATCCCTGACACTGTTAATGATGCACTGTTATGCTTGTAGACAGGAGGCTAGCAAAACAGTCCTCTGAGAGTTCCAACCAGCAGCCAATGGGAACAGAAGCAGAGATCCACAGCCAAATAGTAAACAGAGCTCAGGAAGTCTTGTGGAAGAGTTGAGGAAAAAGTTGAGTGATTAAAAGGGGAAAGGGACTTCACAAGAAGTCCAACAGAGTCAACTAACCTGGATCCATGGGAACTCCCAGAGACTGAACCACCAACCAAAGAACAGGCATGGGATGTTCAGAACCCCCCACTCACCATCATGCACATATATAGTTGACGTGCAGCTTGGTCTTCAAGCAAATCCTCCAAAACCTTAAGCAGGGTGGGGGGGCATGGGTCTGTTTCTGCATCTGTTGTCTGCCTGTAGATCCTTTTTCCCTAACTGGACTGCCTTGTCTGGCCTCAGTGGGAGAGGATGACCTAGTCCTGCAGTGACTTGATGTTCCAGGGTGGGGTAATACTTGGGAGGGTGGCTCCCCTTTCTCAGAGGAGAAAGGGAGTGGGGACAGGAAGGAGAGTAGGGCCACAATCAGGATGGAAAGTGAATATATATATATATATATATATATATATATATATATATATATATATTCACACATAACCTTTCTATAAGATTGGATATGAATCAAAAATTCCAACAACCACAATAGGGTAAAAACAGGAAGTAAAGGGAAAAGATCAGAAGGAATGAATAGGACCTCTTTCCAGATAACTTGATAGCTTATGTAGAAAATACTAAGAATAAGAATATAGCAAAAATATATTTTTCTAAAACTAATAAATGAAACTTTAAAAGGTCATAGTTTACAATAGACTTTAAAACACACGTTTGTATGATACCGGTAAACCAGCAGAAGCCATAATTTAAAATACAATATTAGTTGAAAGGTCTCAAGAAGTTGTTGCTTAGGTATGAATCTAATAGGACACACAGAATAATGAATGTTGAAAATCCTAAAACGCTGAAACCAGAGAATATCTCAATGAAAATGGAGATTTCCTGTGGTCATGGTTTTATTCAGCACAGTAAACACATCTGTTATTTCTATGCTATTGCACATATTCAACACAGCTTTGATTGAAAAAAATTCATCTCAACAATATATTGTGCCCATATAGGTAAGAATATTATAAAGCATAAATATGTGATATTTTTATAAAAATATGAATGGATTGTAAAACCAATATACTGTTTCAATAAGGAAGACAGTCCCTCCCTTCATTCAGTAACTTTTATTGGCATTTTTTTCACATCAGAAACAAACAGAAAAACAAAAACAAAAACCAAATAACAAAAGAAAGGGCATCAGCACTATTTCTGAAAGGCAGACTAAAGTGGGAACTGAATGCAGGCAGTAGAATGCTCACCAAAAGTCTGGAGTCTGCAGGGCCCTGGCCTCAGACCCCAGGATACAGAAAATGATTGATTAAAAGCAATGAAATACATAAATTATTCATATATGTGGTTTTTATAAGCACCACAACTACAGTACTATAAGATGTGTACAGTTCATTTATAATTCTAGAGCACAGAATGCTGAGGTAGGGGCTCTTGGTGTGATGGCAATATATACTATATAGTGAGAACTTATCTCAAATCAACAAACAAAATATGTGTCTATAGTAGTTAGGGCCCCACACTGTTGAGGAAGCAGTAGACAGAAGCAGAAAGGGAGCTGGAAAGGGGAACTCAGAAAAAAGTACAGGAGGTGACTGATTTTTAACAAAGCTCTCAAAGCTATTCTGCAGGAATAGAAACATCTTTAGTTATACTAAATCAGCATTACACTAATAACTAAAAAATATTAACCAGTATACCAAACCCTCACTTCCCCCAAACTTTATCCGTTGAAGGAACAAAAGTGCAAACATGAACACAAAACTATTGTATATTTTGAAAATAGTAAAACAATTCTTGGTCTGTGCCTAGGTAAAGAGCTTGTGACCAGGATAAAGACATGCAAAAAAGAAACCCTCATAAACTGAGTTTTTACATTTAATTTTTATTTTACTTATTTAACTTTCTTCATTAAATTCCCTGGACATATACAATTTCCTGGACATATAAAGAATGAAATGGTAACTTACAGGATGGATGAAAAGAAACATTTACAAATCTTAAACCAGAAACATACTTTAGGATATCAAAGACTGAGGTGAAATTATTTTCCTGATGTTGATAATAATTAGCTTATTTCAATTTTTCTCTATGTAATAGGTGCAAGTTGGATGAACAAAATGGTCTAATAGAGCATCCCATGTCAAAGACTTGCAACCAAATGAAGGCATGGATTTTCAACAGACAACTGAGAATGAGGAGAGCAACACTATAGGAAAGGAAAAAACTTCTCCTTGGGTAGTGGTGAGAGGGGTCCTCGAGTTGGGAGGTTTAAGATGGGAGTTAAAAGTTTCTTTTCCAAACCAGAAATAGATAAATTCTGCCTGACAATTTAGAAAGTGTCTGCTACATTTAATTTCTTTCTATTGATTATGATTATGATTATGGTGTGTGTGTGTGTGTATGTGTGTGCGTGCATGTAAACAACTACGTGCATATGCCCATGTGCCCACATGTGTCAGTGAGAGGAGAACTCTCATGAGTCCCTTCTCTCCTCACTCAGCCATCTTTCTGACTGTCCTCTATTGTTTAACTAAAAATATAGTTCCTTAATTTCATCTGAGATTGCTCCTTTTTTATTATTATTTTCTTTATTTACATTTCAAATGCTATCCCGAAAGTTCCCTATACCTCCTCCCCCCACAGCCACTGCTCCCCTAACCACCCACTCCCACTACTTGGCCCAAGCCTTCCCTTGTGCTGGGTCATATAAAGTTTGCAAGATCAAGGGGCCTCTCTTCCCAGTGATGGCCAATTAGGCCATCTTCTGCTACATATGCAGCTAGAGACACAAGCTCAGGGGGTAATGGTAGGTTCATATTGTTGTTCCACCTACAGGGTTTCTCTGTAAAGCCCTGGCTGTCCTGGAACTCACTCTGTAGACCAGGCTGGCCTCGAACTCATAAATCTGCCTGCCTCTGCCTCCCGAGTGCTGAGATTAAAGGTGTGCGCCACCACGCCTGGCTCATCTGAGATTTCTTAGAAGAGGCCAATGTGCTAGACAATATGTCCTGCATGACACATGTGCTGGTAGATGACTGTTGGACAAGCACTTGAGAGGAAGAGGCAGGAGGCATTCCAGGCTAGATAGCTGCACATGATGAAACTCCTAGAAAATCAAAACGAATCAAGGAATAAAAAGTATTAATAGAATAAAGTGTGAGGAGAAGACTTCTCTAAGCTCCCACATTAAGATGTCCTGAGTACTTCAGCTATCATCAAACAAACTGGAGGCTAGGAAAGTGGGTTTCTGTATACAGTTAGTGAAATTACTATCAGTAGTCAGCTGAGATTTATAATTCAGTAAAGCCCAATTAAATGCATACAGACCTAACCACTCCTTGACATAATTGACCAATATGTCTTTATAATAGCCACTATGGCATGAAGGAGATTCTAATCTGTCAGGACTTAGTTCTTGATCTAATTAATGGCAGAAAATACCAACTTTGCAACAAACTAAAGCTAGTTCAAGTGTACTTATGGGCACACATGAAATAAAAACATGTCAAAACATAATGTTTTCATGGGTAATAGAATATTTATATTTAGACTGGGTTATTAGAACTGTAATTATCAAATTTAGAAGGTAAGGGACACTTTCCTCATATGAATAAAGACTTACCATAACTGATGAAAATGTACTGTGGAAACTTATGTAAGAGTATAACACTGAAAGTGGAGAATGACTTAGATTCATGAGTGCAAATATGTCATAAAATAACTAGCACTTCCCCCACCATGCTAATATTAACATAAAATAGTAGCCTACAATACACTCATTGCATATTATTAGTCACAGACATTATATAACCACTAGACTTAGGCAGGGAAAAGCCTATTCTTGGATATATATATATATATATATATATATATATATATATATATATATATATTTCCTCCAAATTGAAATATCCCTACTAGATGAGGCTACTTAACACTCAGGAAGTAAGCAGAGTATACAAGGATAAAGGAAATAAGCACTATGCACAAGGCTTAGGGTGCTCCTGAAACTTACAGCACCTATAAGCTGTTTAACTGAAGCTATCTATCTTGCTGGTCAGCCTGTACCCTTTTTCCCACTCATCTTTCTATAATAGATATTGAGAAATATAAGTATAAAGCTTCTTTGAGTCATTACTCATTATGGGATAGATTTTTTTTTTGACAAGGAGGAGTTTATTCAGAGAAAAGTTTCAAAATGGATATTACTTATCAAGATTGGGTGTTGTCAATGCTTGAAAGACAATGTTGCCTTTCTTCATTTGTTGTATTTTTTGTTTGTTTTAAATTTTTATTGATAATTTTACTTATTTGCATTTCAAGTGCTATCCCCCTTACTGTTTTCCCCTCTACAACCCCCCTATTTCTTCTTTCTGCCTCTATGAGGGTACTCCCCTACCTGTTCACCAACTCTAGCCTCAGTGCCCTAGCATTCCCCTACCCTAGGTCACTGACCCTCCACAGGACCAAGGAGATCCCCTCCCATTGATGCCAGATATGTCAGTCCTCTGCTACATATCCATCTGGAGTCATAGGTTTCCCTGTGTATACTCTTTAGTTGGTGGTTTAGTCCCTGAGAGCTTTGGGATGTCTGGTTGGTTGATATTGTTGTTCTTCCTATGGGGTTGTAAACCCATCAGATCCTTCAGTTCTGACCATAACTCCTCCACTGGGATCTCCACACTCAGTCCAATGTTTGGTTGCAGGCATCTGCTCTGGCCCAGTCTCTCAGGAGACAGCTATATTTAAATGATGATTCTGTAACTATTCTCTCTCTCATAAGTAATTTCAAAGACTTCACTGGTTTACTAAAGTAGATTTGGATGGAATTGTTTGGTTGGTTGTTACTGGTGTCCTATCTGATGTAAATAGATGTTTGGTTCAGAATCTCCAGACAAAAGTCACATAGAACCTGCTCATAATTAACCACTATGTCTATGCTTGTTTCTGAATGTGGTGTCGCTTGACCTTCTCAGTGATCACAGTGCCTGAGTAAGACCACGAAGTGTCCAAGGATAGAAACAAAGCATGAGAGAGAATTGTCCTTGGGTTGCTTTGAGACACGGTATAGCTTTCCCTTTCCATCACTAAATCTACAATTTGTTGACTAGTACAAATGGACCTGGGAATGGGATCCTAGGATTCAGCACAGGCAAGTGTGTTCACTGGGTGTCAGCAGCATGAAAACCCCGGGTCATTGGGTCAAGAGCTTGGTCTTGAGGATTTATGACTTTGATAATAAATAAATAAATGAATAAATAAATAAAATTAACAACAACAAAAAGTAGTATCCTCTACAGTATAAAATGAATGTTTCATTGTTTGGAACCACCATGTTTTCTGCAAAATCCCTTTAGAGGTTCACTCCCAAAACCCCTCTACAGTTTCCTCCTGTGGCTAACATCTCACACCAATTTGGTCCCTCTGTTGTGATTAACAACATTTCAATATCTGATTCTTAAAGTCCTGCTCAAATTGTCTGTCTTTGGTTTCAACTTACTACTAATTTTTCTGTACCAGGATCCCACCCAAACCTCCCTTTCTTTTTATTTACTTTGATACCGGTAGATTGTAATAGATTTTGAGACTTTCCTCGCATTTGATGAGTGCTATCATTTTCTGACGAACTTGCCAGTTGTTGTTGTTGTTGTTGTTGTTGTTGTTTAACTCCCTCATATTTGTCGCTATGATGCCTTTCCCACAGTGAGTCTGAATTTATGGGTTGGTTTGGTCATAACACAGCCCAATAATGAAATTTCCAATTATGATTTTATCAGTTCCCATTCTGGGAACAAACAGCAGAAATGTATTATCTTTCCATTCTGAAGGCAGGGAGATCAAGATTAGGTTAGAGTTTTTGAATTTCTAATGATGGTCTTCTCCCATGACTTTTCTGCAGATCTTCTTCTTTTCAAGTCTCTTGTCTTGTAATTAGAAAAAAAAGAAGGTACATTAACAGTGAAGACAAAGATAAAGAGGGATTATTGAGGAAAAGTGAAAGAGAAGTCCCTTGGCACTCAGGAGGGCATTAGAAAGTGGGTTGTGAATGAGGAGGCTATGTCTAGGTTTGTATAAGCTTTGGAAGCTCTGACTGGCTAATGTATTTATACAAAATAGGTGAAACATAAGGATCAATCAGAGAATAACCCAACTAACTGGGAGGAGGTCTCTATTAGGCAGTTCATTGCTTTCCTTCGTTACAGAAATGAAATAGGAAGGTGGGACAGCATTATTTATTCTTTGTAGTTTTCATGTTCATTTCTGGTCACTGGATACTGCTCTACAATATAGCTCCTTCTTTTCTTCCGTTAGCCACTTGTTGACTGTGTGTGTGTGTGTGTGTGTGTGTGTGTGTGTGTGTAGGTATGTATGTATGCATGTATGTATGTAAAAGTAGAAAGAGACAGACAGATGCAGACTGATGGAGAGCAGGCATCCTCTGATTTATTAGGACACTGATCCTGTCAAATCAGTGCCCCACCTTTATGACCCCCATCTATCTATAATGAGTTTTGTCCTTAGTGGCCTCTTTTGTAAATAAAGTGACACTGAAAGTTAGGGCTCCACTGTACACTTTTTCGGAAACATAGGCATCTTGTTCATGACCGAATTAAAAAAAGAAAACAACAAAAAATCAAAACAGAACAAAAAACCATTAAATCAACTTAAACATTAAATAAAAGAATGAAATGTGAAATCTCTCTCTTTAAGGTGAAATTAAAGAACAACAAATCACTAAATTATTTATTATTGAATATGTGACTGTCATAGCTATAACATTTATCTGTCAAATTTTCAGGAAATATTGCAACTTAATTTGATATAAATCTGTTCAAACCAACCCTTAAATGAGCCCCCCTCATATAATTGCCAAGAGCAATTAGAACACAATGGTCATCTCAGTTCTGCTTTGCTAATGAGAACTGCCTCTATGAAATGACTGTATTCATTTAATTAAACAGCCCATCATGAATCTACTCACAATGCTGTTCTCTGCACTCTTAAGAATAAATCTACTTTGTTTTAGTGGAATGTTTAAAAGTGTCATTTTTATTTGTTTTCTAAAGTGGTAAAACAATGGTATCTTGGAAATTATAAGGAGACCTTCACCAGGAAATGTCACAGTAGTTGGCTACTAGTCAGAAACTTTCTACATCTAAGGTGTTTATGTTGATACAGTATGCTAAAAAAAACAGGACAAAACTTCTCTAATGGAAGGGAGAAATGAAACAATTACATGAAGGTGATTTCTCCCACTACCTCTTTGTTTACCTAGCTATCAATCTGTATTGGAAATCAGTACTACAGTTATATATGATAAGCTGAATAGTAATGCCCTGCTTTAGTCAAATGTGCAAAGAAATGCTTTTCATTTGTGATGTATATTCAAACTCTGGAGAAGGGGCAGAATAAGAATACAGAAGTCTTTACTGTATAATAATGTTAGAGTCTCAAATTGATATGGGAATTGTGGATAGTACGATGCAGTATAGTAGAGCAGATGTTGAACTCCTTTAGCAGAAAAATAATGTAATAAGATCTTTATTTAATGTTATTCTTCAAAGTGCATTTTAAGAGAAAAAATATTAAATGAAAAAAAGGGAAAACATTGCATAACAATCTGAAAGTGTAAGCTGACATCGTTAGGAGAGATGTCCAAAAACTCTGACTCTTGGCCAGACACAGTCTGCCACGTGCTTTTGTAGTGAGGACTATTAGACACAGCTGTGCTGTGCCCACTGGCAGGTTGATTGTCTATGGCTTCCTATGTGAAGTTAAGGTATGTAACATAAATCATGAGGGCAGCAAGTCTTAGAGGATTTACATTTTACAAATTTTTGCCAATCTAAAAGAAAACCTTTTAGAGCATAGCAGGATAAATGAAGACCCTAAGAGAATATTCAGAATCTCAGCTGTGGAAGTAAGGAAAGTAACTATAGCCACTTGTTAAGACTAAAAGGCAAAGATAAAATGAGTTTATCACATGATGAGGGAAAGGAAACATGTTATATCTCTAAAATTATAATATAGATATGAGTGGGAATAAGAAAAATAAGTTTCTGTGGCATTCCCAGCACAAACTGGACATTTATATTATACCCTACTAAAGGGTCACGGATTATCTAGAAAAGGGGAGACAAAATTTTGAATGAGCTGAAGGTTGGGAGGACCAGAGGCAAAATGTTCCTTCTAGACATTAGACGAGCACTAAATTCAAAACTCCCTGCTACTTGGTGGACTCTCTGTCCTCACTTATTCGAATGCTTGGCCTCTAGTTGTTCAGACTGTTTTGGGAAGGACTAGTGTTGTGGCCTTGTATGAGTAGTTATATTACTGTGATTGGGCCTTGGGGTTCAAAATCCCATGCCAGGTCCACTCTCCCTTTCTCATCTTTCAATATGCAGGTAGAATGTTAGCTCTCAGTTACTGCTCCAGTAGTTTGCCTGATGGACAGCCGCCACATTCTTCATCTTGATGACCATGTCATTTAGATTTTCTGTCTGAGTAGGTTTCTACTGCAATAACAGAAAATACCATAGATTTGGTAGCTTATAAGCTACAGAAATTTATTTCTAATAGTTCTGGAGATAGCTATAGCCCAAGTCTAGACTGTTCTACAAAGAACAATGAGAGGTGGAGCCTACTAAAGAAGGTAGGTCACAGTGCGTGTGTGTAGATAGAGAAGACGTGGAGGTTACCATTCTCCATTTTCTTTTCACCCTCTCTGAGATGAACAAATATCTCCTCCACCAAGCACACACACCATAGCAGACTGTACCACAACATTTCAAACTGGACCAAATGATGACAAGTAGAAACCATAATCCAAAGTAAGCCTTTGTTCCTCTGGTTTATGTTGTCACAGTAACAGAACACTAACTAGGTAGGAGGTTCAAGAATCAGGTTCTGGAATGTTTGTTTCCTAAAGAGCTAAACTCCAGTTCCAAGAAGGCACCATGAGCTCTCTGTCTCTGTCTTCCTGAAGGGAAGACTGCTGTTTCCCACAGAAGACCAGTAGAGGACAAATCCATACCTGAAGGAGGGGTCTTTTACAAAGAGACTAACACAGCTGTGGAGATAAAGCCTGGTGACTTAGGCATCTATCATTAAGCTTGCTCCCAGATGCTGCCATGTTAGAAATTATTTTTTTATTACAAGTTTCTTAAAGGAATAAGTTACATTCAAACCATAGGGCTATAATGTACAACAGTGTGGTTGCAACTTTCTTTTCTTAGCTGATTCGTCATGTCTCTTTGTATTTAAAATGCCCTGCTTTGGACTACAAATTATAAAAGCATACCATTAATATATTAGTATTTCCAAAATAGTGAAAATAATTTTAAAGTTTAAAGTTTCAATCTGCCTCTGTAAATGTCCCAGCAATGAATTTGGTGAATTAAAACTCTCAGAAACAGTGAGAAAAGGAATGTACTTCCACATTCAACCCATGAAGTGGGCTTAAACAGGTATACATGAATCACTAATTTAACAAAATCCTCAAAGGGTTTTCATCTTGGTTGGCTGTCCTCCTGAAATAGAAGCAGTCTTTTGATGTTCTAAATATTCTATCATGGCCCCAAATTTTTATCTCAAGATCACAAATTGTCTTTTTTTGAGGGGGAGGGGGGTGCACAGCACAGGGACTTATTCAATTAATGCTTGTCTTGAATGTGCTTTTTGCGAAAAGTCTTATCAGGTTTAAAAATAACAGATAAAAGTGACAGTAAAGGGAGACCCCTCTCATCCCTCAAACCGCGTTCTATTGGGAAGACATTGAGCCTGAATTTCAAACTCTTGGGTTCCTGAAATTTTGCTTGTTGGTTCCTGGTTACAAAGCAAATTGGTGACTTTGGCAGGCAGACTTAGCTGTCTCCTTGCCCCCTGTAGTTGCTGACAGACATAGAGTCGAGGTCATCCAGCTACAGAAACGTGCTGAAGTGGGAACGTGATTGCCTGTGATGTGAGCAGTGGCAAGCGTCTGGATTCACAGATAATGTAACCTTTGAGTCTCTGCCTCTTTCTGCAGAGGCTTGGTCAAAAATGAAAACCTTCGTCTTAATAAGTTATGTATTTGGGTCACTGGTTTCTAAGAAAGAGAGGGACAGCTTAGAAGAGTGACCTAGAAAATTGAAAAGTTGGAGTTTAATTGTAAGGAAACATTGAAAAGGTAATAGGTCTCGCACCAGCTTTGGCAAGGAAGGTTTTGAATCACATGCCTCTGCCATTTGATGCCCTGTAAAAGAGTGTGTAGACTAGGGCCACTCCATGAAGAGTGATGTGAAGCTGAGATTCCCTTGCTTAGTTCTATCCAAAAAGTTCTTCTTTGTTTAAGAGATAATTCTTAATATATTATCGTGATAAGTTTGTGATGAAGGATACTACAGAATGACAGAGTATGAGAATATTTCCTGGACCACATATCCTTCCTTACTGTGACCCCTCTCAAGAATCATTCTAATACCCCTGTTAAAGGTCTTGCTGAACATCTGACCATTTCCACAAATGGCATCCACAAATCTCCCTTTCTTATTTCAGTCATCTCACTAAGTATGCAATATAGACCATGCAATAACTTCCTGAACCATCCCGGACTGTTACTGTTCTTCCCCTGATTACTTATAAATTTTCTAGGCTGTGCCGCTCATAGAAATTGTTCCAACATTAGTCTAGCTGTCTATTTTCCATCTTCCCATTTTCAACACTACTTATTTTTTGGTTATGTTCAAATCTCTTCTATTGTACTAAATGTGTTTTATGATCTACACATCAATTATTCATTCTTTTTTCCCCAGCAAAACAAATCCTCTATCCACCATATGCAAAAAAAAAAAAAAAAGCATGCATAGCTACTTCAAAGACACACATAGTTTAACTATGAAACTTTGTTTGAAATTTTGGGCATATATAATGTTAACACTTTCAACATATTAACACTTATAAAGAAATGTTTGTTCATTTTTTGTTTATGTGTATGATTTTGTGCCTGTATGAGTTTATGTGTACCATATGTAAGCCCAGGAAAGCCAAAGGACATTAGATACCTTGGAATTGGAGTTACAGAGAGTTGTGAGACACATAATATGGATGTTAGGAACCAAACCCATGGGCTCATCTTTCCAGCCCCATTATTCAGTATGTTTCAAATATTAAATGGGCTTTTTCATTTGATAAATTATCTGATTTTTTTTCTGTGAATACCTTTTTTGAAATACTTAAGGATTCTTCAAATTGGGCCACTCCCTAACTTCTTAATGGTATCCCCCACCCCAGTCCCAGACTTTTCCTCAATCTAGATAGTTATCCTTCAGAAGACTCATTTTCAGTCCACGCTGTAGCTGGTCTTTTGCTCATTTGTGTGTTCTTCTTTTTCTCACCTTTGATCTCTTCTGGTTTCAATCCCTATCGCTAGATAGGAGAGAAGACTAGAGGGGAAAGAGAGAGATAGAGATCTCTGAATTTAATTTCGTTCTTCTTATTTCTTCTTTGATCCTACTAATAAACTGCAACCAACCTTGACCACCAACCACCAATCACACCTCTTGAGGTGCTAGCATTTATATACACTCTGAAAAGTTCCCAGAATTCCAAATGTCATACAATCGCAGAAACTACAAGCAACTGGCAAAATCACACCTCTGCTAGAGCACGAGGTAATCATGGTTGACTGCTGAGGACTATCTTTTAAAGATGCCAAAACTCCAGAATTTTCACTACACTTTGTACTTATCAACATATGAAATCTTATGAAGTCTTAGAGAAGAATTTTGTGGCTTTATTGGGAAATCCTCACCGCATGAGCCTGCTAAACTCTTAGTTGATGACTCTGCCACGTTGGCACTATCATGGGGAGGGTACCTTGGAGAAGAGGGCTGTTTTCATTTGTTTGTTTTGTTTTGTTTGCTACAAAGAATGAATCTCTAAAAGGAATTGCAAGCCTTCTCATGCACAGAATCAGGAGTCTCTGGAAAGAGCTAGGCAATAGAGAGCAGAGGAAAGAAAAAAGAGGCAAGAAGCAAATGGCCATTCTTGAAACATGAGGCAATTTCATGATCTGGGGTAATTAAAATTAAACAAGTGTATTGATCATCTTGTATGCTCCCATGGCCATCACAGTGGAGACAGCTTGTAAATATTAAGGTCCTCTTTCTTGAAAGACACAGGCTTGTCTAGAATTACCCAAAGCTGCCCTTTTATATATGATTTCCAGACTACATAATTTTTAAGCAGTACATTTTAGAGTGCAAAGGACTTTCATGGTAAATGTTTCTTTCAGAAATTCTATCTAAATATTTTCATCCTGTGTGGCATAACAGCATCTAATGGAGGCCACTTTTAATCAAATTGGTTTTTTTTTATTCTGTTAATTTTTGTGTCTATTCAGAACATCCATTAAAGTCAATATCCTTAATTTAATGGAAGATTTCCTTTGGAAGTTGCTACAGTTTTTCTGTTTAAATTAACACTGAGAATATGTAATGGATGTGTTAAATAGATAATGCTATTAATGGGAAAACTGCATAAATTAAACATCCATCCAATCATTTTCAAGGCATCTGTTTTATTTTCAGCAGTTTGATTCTCTCACACAGTGAACCGACAGACCTCTGCCATACATTATCTATTGCCCGAATTTATAGTCACAAAAGCAAACCTTGGACTCACTAAAATTCTCTCTTTATTTTGATATAGTCTTAGCACAAGAAAATATATTAGCTAATATTCAAATGTATGTAGAGGAAACATTTATAAAGTAGCTTCTGCTTCTTGTAGCAAGCAGAAATGTCTATGTGTTGATGCAGATATCTCTATGTCTGTCTGTCTATCATTTACTATTTATTTATTTATTTATTTATTTATTTATTGGTGTCAGACTCACAAAGTCTGAACCACCACTGGCTTAGTCTTGGTGAATTGAGCTGTCTTTTTGCCTCCTGTGGATGCTTTTTGCTGGTCATGTTGGTTAAAGTGGCCATTTTAATGAGAAATATTATTGAACAAACTCTGTTCGATAATGGACATAGATCACTAGAACTTTAGATACTTGAGAGAATTAGACAAATTGTCAGCATGTTAAAAGAGTGTATAAAATACTTTCCTCAAACTTAATGTTTTCTTGAACAGTAGATATTAGATAAACTTTACTCCAGTGGATGGCCCTACCCATATAATGGGCTCAAATTCAACTCAGCTGATTATTAAAAAATGCAGGACATGTATTTTGGGAAGGGGTTGGAAGGGTAAGACAGTGACCTGGGGGAAATTAGGTGGATGTATTGGGATGAGTATGATCAAGATACACTGTGAGCCTGTGTGCAATTCTCAAGAAATTAGGAAGATATTAGATTGATTAAAATTACCATTTCCTGTATGCCTAACCGCTATAGACTCTTACAATAAAATCCAAGCTTCCTCTTACTCCCACAGTCTTCCTGCCTCTCCCTATCATTCCTTCCCTGGTCTTGTGAGCTGGGTTTCATGTTTTTAGACATGAGTCACCATAGGAAGCACTGTTTGTCATTGAGAATCAAGAACAGCAGAATACCAAAGCAACAGAACTTACAGAGAGTTTTTGTCTTTGCTGGCCTTACTTTTGTTATCTAAAGACTTTTAGAAAAACAGAGACAAAGGGTGAGGTTTTTAATGCATTACTACATACGAATCTTACACTAACTGAGTCTACAAACTTTGCTACCAGTTGTGTGTACTAGAATTCAATAATCCAAACTTTCTTCTCCTTCTACCAGATGCAATGCATTTATTTCTTACTTTTAGCAATCAGAAAATTCTTAACAATAACTCACAAAATATGTGGAGTTTTAGTTTCTCTTATAAATATATTCCAAAAGAGTTTGGGAGTCATTAATTTGATTACTGTGTTGGTATTTGTACTTATTCTAGAGTTACAATTGCCAGTTTTATATTTTACAAAATGCAGACTCATATATTCTCCTACCCCATCTTTTGTTACTCACATAAACACCCTCACTCACACACTCAAACACTTAGGCATAGAATATTAAGAATTTAGGCATCCATGTAGGAAACTTTTCTTTTGCCCATTCTATGTATTAATACAGAAATAGTCAGTCACAGAACTCACTGCCAATGTCATCAAGAGGAGAAAGAGTCAGGAGTTTAAATGTTAACAGGGTGGTTTGAAATGTAGTTTGAGTTCCCAGTTGTATCTTGACCTGTGATGTTGAGAACTCTCAAGCTGCAGAGGAACTGGAAGAAAGCACAGGTTCAAAGATGCCATGGCCTCTGGTGAAAATCTGCTCCTAGAATTAATCATATGCTTATGAAGGGAAACTTTACTGTTTTACTCGCAACAGAAATGCTTTAGACTTTATAATCAGGAAATATTTCAAAATGTGGGACCTCCATGTACTATATTCAAAGATTTTAATTTTGAAATCCAATCAGTCACAATAATAAAGTCCAATTAGAATGCCTCGAAATGTTGTGATAAAAAAATCTGATTACTGCTATATATTATATTATATACATAATGTATATAGCAGATGTATTATATGCCATTATTTTAAGCATGTTATTATCTAATGCATATATATATATGCATTTGTGTGTCTGTATATGTATATATATATGCTTATATATGTTTATATATGGATATAGTACAACAGATTGTGGGTTGCTGTCATAACAGAGTCACAGCATCTAGAATGGTTCTCATATCTAATCTTAAAATGGAAATGCAGAGAATGATGGCTCATAGACTGAAACTATCATTGGCTTCTCCCTTATTAGAGACCCTCATTGAGCTTTAGTCCTATCCTATAATTAGTGAAGTTGATGCTGTATCAGCCTATCTGTGGTCTACTAGGATGTGAAGATGAACATCAATGTGTGAAATAGTGGAACCCCAACTATGATGGGCACCACATGCAATCTAAACAGCAATTAAAAAAATACTGGGAGACAAAATCTAGGGCTCAGATATGTCACATATGTGTTCTACTACTTAGCTTTATCTTTACCTGTTAGTTTTAAAAGACCAGAATAGGAAAGAAGTACAAGGGGTGAGGAAAGAAGAGCAAAAGGAGAAGATGGAGGAGGGGGAGGAAGAGGAGGAGGAAGAAGAAGAGGAGAGAGCAGGGTGCTGGCTATAGACCTCACAAAGTTGTTCTGACTCATGTATTGAAGGTCAGTCTGGGACTAGTTTTTTCTCAGAGTTTTGACTATTTCTCTTGACCCACATTTGTTATCTTCCTGTGCTGATTTGTTTTATTATTTGTTCATTTAGGAATTTTTTTGTAGCCCTTTTATGCTAGACCATAAAATCCTATAAGACAGTACTTTTTATTTTACTGTTTCTATCCTCACCACCCTCCAGAGTATTGATCAACTTCCTACATAATTTGCTGCTAAATATTTTGTGTATATTTGCATAGACCTGAATACAGCCTGATAAAAATCAATAAAAGCCCTTGAAATATAACTAAGAACAATTCAAATCTATTAACAATTGACAAAATTATTCTGCAATCTATGTTATTATGCAAAAAAAAATAAAGTGCCACAAGTTGAATTTAAAATAGAAAAATTGATTTAAGAGACATGAATTTATTATGACAGGAGACTCTTTAAATAAAAACTACCCAGTTCTGATGGGTGTGGTGGTGAAAGCCTGTAATCTCAGCAAAAGCAGGTAGTTCTTTGAGTTCAAGGTCTGCTTGGTCTAAAGTCATGAATTCCAGGTCAGGCAAGATTATATTATCTGACCTTGTTTTGCTATAAAAAGAACGAACAAACAAAATGCCCTGCCCTCTTTTTTCCTTGGGCTCCTAGAGGTCTTTGGTTGGGAACAATACTATAGGACTGGTTCTTTCCTTCCCTCCAAGACAAGCCTCAGCTGGCCTGCCTTTTATTCAACTTGAGTGTCAGTGCTTGGCATTCCAAGGCAGAAAGGAAAGAGCTCACAGAAACTCACGCTCAAAATAACAACACCTATATTGGGAATTTCAGCTAACATCATAATAGAACCTGAAGAGACCACCTCCAGTAGAGAGGCATGATCTGCAGTTGAGGAATGGGGCCACATACCATCTAAAAGTTTTAACCCAGAATCATTCCTGTCTGAAAAAATTACAGGAACAAAAAAAAACAAAAACAAAAACAAAAACAAAAACAAAAACCATAGACTGAAGGACAGAGATCACCCTACCTTGGGATCCATCCCTTCTGTAGACACCAAACCCTGACATCATTGTTGATACCAAAAAGTGTTCGAAGACAGGAGCCTAGTACGGTTGTCCTCTGAGAGGTTCTGCCAGCACCTGACTAAGACAGATGCAGATACTCAGCCATCCATTGGACTGAACCCAATGGAAGTGTTAGGGGAAGGACTAAAAGAGCTGAAGAGGGTTGCAACCTCATAGGAAAACCAACAATATCAACTAACCAGATACCCTGGGGCTTCCAGGGATTAAATCAACAACCAAAGAATATACACTGGTGAGTCCATTGTTCCTGCTACAAATGTAGCAGAAGTTGCCCTTATCTGGCATCAATGGGAGGAAAAGCCCTTGGTCCTGTCGAGGCTTGTTGCCCAAGTGTAGGGGGATGCTAGAGTCATGAGGCAGGAGTGGGTGGATGGGTGGGGAAGCACCCTCATAAAGGCAAAGTGGAGGTGGGAGTTGATGGGGGTTGCTGAGGGGAGACCAGGAAGGGTAAATAAATAAAATCATCAATAGATAATAAATAAATAAAGTAAGAACATGCCCGATAGTTAGACAATATAGATAAAAGGCTATATAAGGTGGGAGGATTTTCCTGGGGTGTTTCTCTGGAAAGCCTGTCATCACCTGTTTAATTGTTGTTGAGAGTTTTCATTTGAGTTCATCACATTCAAGAAGGCAATCACACTTCAAGTGGGGCGTCAAGAAAAGACTGGATTTGCAAACATTTCAAGTTCAACAAGAAGCATGTGAGCTAAGAGACAATTGCCCTGAACAAGGGGCAGAGGTCAAAATCAAGTAGAAGTGAAAAAAAGAAACAAAACAACAGCGAACAACCTTCCTATTAAATCTTAACTAGTGTTCTCAGGTTTAAATGTGACAAGTTTCCCTCCTCTGGACATGTCAGTACTTTATAATTCTAACTAAGAAATAGAAGCTGCTCATTTTTTGTTCTTCATATCAGCTCATTAATGAACAAACAGTAAGAACTCCAACTTGGCTACTTCATGGTCTCAAGAAAACATTATACTTTAAAATTACATCTTTTAAAACAAGCAAATTCACAATCAAGAGAGAAAGAACACTAGGAGGATAAATGAGAGAGAGGTGAGATAAAAATAAGATTGGGCTCTTGTTGAGGGAAGTGTAGATAGAAATAACTATTGCATAATTTTCCAATTATATATGTATATTTATATATCAGATCTACAACACTACCTACTGGAGAAATATATGGAGGGAAAGACTTAAAAGCAGAACACTGGCATTAAAGCAATACTTATCTTCTCATATTCTGAAGAGGTAAAACCTTTCTCTAACAAAAACTCAAGTAGATTATAACTACAAACAAGAACAATCTAGGAAAGAGGCCACATTTTGAATCCAGAGAATGAGAACAAATGTAGGTTAGCAACTTGGTCATATTATTTAACTTTGTTCTTGTGACTCTGGCTTCATGTTGTTGATCAATATCCAATGTTTATATTGCTGCACAATGTCAGTTACCTTATCAAGGATGTTCAAATTTGAGTTCTAGAATAATTTTCAAATTGTGGCATACTGGGGCTTTGGCAGTTGACTCAGTTTGAAAAATGCCCTGTGGCACAAGCATAAAGATATTTGGATCCCCAATGCACACACTAAAAGAGTGACATGGCATCTGTAACTGTAGCTCTGGGAAAGTGACAGAGATAAGCAGATTGTTGGAGATCTGTGGCCACTCAGTTGATGAGTTCAAGGTTCAGTGATCAACCGGACCTCAAAATACAACAACATGAATAAAGCAGGAGAACAGGAAGATCCGTATGAGATTCAGGCTAGCCTTGTCTATGTAGATAGATAGATAGATAGATAGATAGATAGATAGATAGATAGATAGATAGATAGATAGATAGACAGACAGACAGACAGACAGACAGACAGACA
>NC_034591.1:97589599-97603753 GCF_900095145.1 Mus pahari | reverse complement strand
TCTCACACACACACACACACACACACACACACACACACACACACATACACACACACAAACCATTGTTTATTCCTCATTGTTTCATATTTTCACTGTGCTCAAAACCAATTACAAGTTGCAGTGAATGACAGTATGAAGAACATACTCTCTGAGCCTTTACTATTTTCAGTGCTTAGAACCTCTATACAGCAATTATAGTTCATTGCAACTCTTAACTTCCTCTCTTTGAAATTTGCCAAGTACATCACGAAGTAAATAAGCGCTAATTACCCATTTCCTAAAGAACATTCACTACTGTTGATTATCAGCACATACACTGTGGAGTCCTAAAATGCTGACACCTTAGCAGCATGGATAACTGTCTTGTTTATATTCATGAGTCCTTTCACACCCCTGTATACTACAGCTACTCACATGCATGCTATGTGGATTTTGATTCCTTTTCTCTGATAGCAAGGTTAATATAGAGAGGAAATGGTTAGAGACTATACTCACAGATGTTTGAATTCAAGCTCCAAGAGGGTGGAATTTGGACATTTTCTCACTTCTGAGGAGCTCATTTCATGATTAAATCTCTCCACTCCTATGGGAAAGCCAGTGATCTCATTTTCTGAGGTGACAAATGGATCCCATGCTGGGTAGCTTATTCGTGGTGAACTTTGCAAATGACTCAGGCAATATATGATTTGTGTAATTACATTTACATTCACCTGTCATATTTACACCAAAATGTCACTGAGAGCTTTGGCAATCTGAAGATGAAGAAACTGAGGGTATTTGTTTTAGGTTGATCCCAGTCCTGATTAGTCTCATAAGAAAAATAAATCCAGCTCCCTCTCCTGGGTGAGCTGTGTTGCTTCACATGGGATCACTCCCGCTCTCTGCATCCTTCTTCCCTCCTCTCCAACATAGTGTCCTCATTTTTACCTTCTCCCTCTTTAGTCTTCTCTGAACTCCAAAAAGAATCCCTGCTTCTAAGTCATACTGAAAGCTCATTACCATGTTGGAAAGGTGTGGCATTTTAGCTGGAAAGGTCACATGGCCTTGTAAAAAGAGCACAGAACTTGTAATTAGATGTCGCAGGTTCAAAGCCAGGTTCTCTTTCTGTCTAGCATGTATTCAGCCCTTGCCCACTTTTAATCAGCAAAGTGACCTTAGGCAAAGTAGATGGGTTTCTGTTTCTATGAGGTCCTTTTAATTTTTAACATTTCACATGGAGATCAAAAATGATTAATTTGATGAAGCCTATAGGTTTAGTAGTTAAATTTATACACAAATGAATTTAAAACCCAATTATAAGGCAAAATACTTCTTTGTATGTAACACTGCCAGTGACAGCTAGAAGGAGCTGACAGCTTCACCATACATGTCTGTGCATGCTTGATTGACACCTCTGAACTATGCCTTTCATTTTTCAAATATCTCTTATGACAATAGATAACAGACTGTAGTTGCTTGAGAATAATGGTGATAGAACACCAAATGTCACTCAAAAAAATGTTTTTCTACCTGATATTCCCGTGATGGTATATGAGGAGAATTCAGTGGAGGATCCTAAACTTTCAGACTTCAAGGCACAACTAGAAAGAACAAAGAGGACAATATGACAGAAGAGGGAAGACTTTCATGATTGGGAGATGCAGATCACCCATCCACAGTTTCTTTGACCCGCTTCCTTTGTTCTCATTAGAGAGTACTGCCTGCTCTGATTGGTTATCATTAACAGGTACTAAGTTTCCCCATGACCAATCCCATAAACATAATAATTCAGCATTCATTAGTATATTTAGCAACTATGATCCATAAAGATGAATAGCAAGCTATTTTAAATTGGTTCTAAGAAATCAGACATTACCAGTACAAATACTTGTGTGTGTTCCTAAAAGATGGTAATAACTCTGTAGCAGGAGTCCACCAGTGTTCAAAAAGACTATTTCCATTTCTCTTTTTAATTTTTATGTTTATTTCCTTTCTTTTTTTAGCTCCCCCTCTCTCTTTTTTATTTCTTGTTTGTTTTTAGACAGGACCTTATATAATTCATCCCCACCTCAGACTCACAGTATAACTGAGGATAACCTTGGACTTCTGGTTATCCTGTCTTCATTCCCCAAATAATGACATTATAGATATGTACCATCATGACTGGTTTTTATCTTATTGAGGTTAGAACCCAGAGTTCACTGTATTCTGGGCAGAAACTCTACCAACAGAGCAATGTGCTTAGAAGCCAACTTACGAGAGTTGGTTAGTCCCTTCCACAGTTCCAGGAATTGAACTCAGTTTATAAGGCTTGGCAGCAAGCGCCTTTACACAGTGAGCTATCTTTCTTGCTTTTATGTGGAACAGCTGTTACATAAGTGTATTGTCTTAGGTGGTTTTTATTATTTCAGGTACATCATTATGAAAACTGATAAATATGCTCTATGTTCACTCTTATAATTCATTAAAATTTCTAAAAATACAGAATGCTTTAATTATCATGTGATGCATTTAAGGGTACGATATTACAGATGAAGTTAAATTGAGGTTAAGTTGAAGTGGAGCTGTTTACTGTTCTTACAGTCTTGCATTGTTATTATTTCAGTTTTCAGATTAAAAGCGTGCCTGAGTTACAGCATAGATCCTGTAAGTTGAGAAAGGCAGTACACACACTTAGCACACACATCATCAGCTTTCATGCAAAGACCTATAAGTCACACTATTAATTTAAAAAAAATATTTACACATCCCAAGAAACTATCTTTAAGCAGAAATTGCTTCTGCATCCAGCTCCTTCTAATTGTCTTGTCAACAAGGAAAACATCAGAAAATTTGTCAAATGCCTGGCTGAACTCCAACCCTTTCTGTAGTCTCTAATATCCCTTCATCTATTAAGATACTAACCCTATTAAAAGAAAAAAATGAATTAGTCTGACATGACTTAGTCATGGCAAACCCTCATTGAAGATGAGTGCAGCCTGCTCCTCCTGGCAGTCGCTCGTTAATAAGTTTGATTATAATTGGATCAGGAATTTCATCAGAAATCAATGTCAATCTTATTTGGCTAAGGCAGAATGTCTTCCACTCTCTGTGACTTTTCTCCTGAAACCATGCTGAGTGCTCTGTAAGATAAGGCATCATGGCTGTCTACACAACACTCATAGCCTAGCCAGGTTCACTCTGGAGTTTCTAGAAAGTCTTCTAAGTCATGGTTCTTTTAAGACTAATGCTATTTTAATAGGTTAATGCTTCTATATTTAATTACTCATTATAACTTCCCTTTGAATAGTATGGTAGTCCCCAACGTTAACAAGCAGATTATTTATAGTATCTGCTGTGTGTGTACGAATCCATAAGCACTCAACTGCTATCCATAGTGTGGTACAACCTTTCAGGGACTTTAAATCACCTTTATGGGACACCCATATCCTCATACAACCTACACAACATATGTTGTCTCTAGCTACTGAAGAACAAAGTGCTACCATGTTTCAATATTTTTTCTTAAATAGATAGGAGAAGTATATTTAAAAATTGCAAAGGTGGGATAGGATGTTTCACATATGAACTTCTTATGTACTTCAACTTTTATGATGAAAGAAAGGACTAACTGAGTTCGTGTTTTAGGTAACAGATCTGTCAATTCACCAACTTTTTCCAGTACTAATCTCTTAGTTGTTGTTATTGCTGTCTTCAGGAGGACAACAAAGGTGACATATACTGCATTGAATCAAAGGGTATATAGACACTGAGATAGAAAAATGTAACTTAGGAAAAGGACAAAAGACAACGAAACTAAATCAAGCGCAGAAAGTGTAGCCCAAGGGACATCTTGATGACATGTGTTACATTTCCAGTTTTTTTTTTCTTATACATAAATACTTAGAAATGAGAGATGCAAAAAACAGATATCACACACATTATAAATTGTTTTTTTAATGTCTTTTATCCTGAATATTTTCTAGAAAGATTACAGTGAAGCTATAAAATTTGTGATTGGTTTCCTTTCTTGGTCAAACAAATGAATGCCAAACAGTACTCCTCAATGCTATGTGAGCTCTGGACTTCCTACAGTCTTGACAAACACTCCCACAATGGAGTAACCCCTCAGAGGGCAACGTCTTCATGGTGCATGTTTCAGATGGGAAAGCACATAATAATCTTTTCACACTTAATAGTGTAACTTTTATAATATACTATGTTCTTTTGTACCACAATATTATTCGGTTAATATTAGTCACCATTAGATGACAGTATATACTACATGGCTAAACTTATCTAAAAGGATGGGAATAATTTTTTTTTGATATGTTAACAGCCAAATATCCTTAAATACGGAATGTAGTTTCAAAACTTTCATCTACATTTAAAATTCCAGTAGAATTTAATCATTTCCTCTTATTAAATATGAATGAATTACTGAGATAATAGGTATATAATAACATAAAACATGTTAAATAATCATGTTTCTAGGTCAGATGGCCTTCGAGACAGAAGTTTCCCTGTTCTTCAAGACACTTTAATAACTTTACTTAGAAGTTAACGATGGTGCTGAGAATGTGATTTACATCCTCTAACACTTTCTATACTCCTCTCAACATGATGCTTACTTGCGTGATTTCACTGAAGTGAAAGAAAAGGTATGTTTTGAAGAAATTAGAAAACGGTGGTATCAAAAGAAATGGGGTGTTGGTAAGCTGCACAGCTCCTACAGTCTTCTTATCTACTACTAACCAGATGATTCGCTCAGAAGCCAGGGAAGCCTTAATACCCTCATCAAAGCCCTCTTTACAATTACATAGCTATTAGGAAAGTATGCAACATCGGAGGTGAATCTTAAGTAGCTTAAACATTGCATTTACGTGATGAAGATAACAGTAATAATACTTAGTGTGCTACCAGGGAGCCTTTATTCCTGCAGGGTTGGATTACTTAACTAAAGGTCAAAAGATAGAAACCTTTGATAGCCACAAACCTAAGCTGAAACTTTTTATTAACATGCTGTCTTTATTTCTCTTTATTATTTTTTTTTATTTTCGTGCAATAGAAATGTATTCAATTCAGTGGGGATATTTCAATTTTTAGCAAAAGAAAATATCTTAGTGATTAGCTTAAATGTTCCTTGTGAGTGATTCAATCTATATAAAAGTAAAAACAACATAGAAAAATTCCACATGGCCAGTGGAGTCGATAAAATTAGTAACATGAGGAATTGCAAGCAATGTGAAAAGTTTTATCATTAAAAATAAATAGTAAAATTCAATCCTGGGGCTGGGATATAGCTCAACAGTTTAGAGCACTTACTATCCAAACAAATGGACCAGAATGGGATCCTAGGCTCCACTAGATAGACAAAAGTAGTGCTGGTTTGCCTGAAGCTTCAGGACTTGGATGGATGGATAGAGAAAAGATAAACTGGAAGGGGGGGGGGCTGTCCCAAAAGCTGTTGCCTGTACTTGGGATAGGTTCTTCTATCTTGGTTGCCTTGTCGGGCCTCAGTGGGAGAGGATGTACCCAACCTTGCACACTTGATATGCCAGGGTGGAGGGATACTGGGGTGGCAAGGAAGGAAGTGAAGGAATGTGGGAGGGGGTGACCAGGAGGGGACAGTGAGCAGGATGTAAAGTGAATAAATAAAAATTAATTAATTAATTAATTAAGAAAACATAATCTGCTGGGGCTTGAATGCATAGTTAAACAAGTGAGAAAATGTGAGTTCTAGGTTTAGTGTAAGACTCTGCCTCAAACTAATAGGTTGAGGGTCTAGAGGTGATGCCTGACACACTCCTTTGGTATCTGTTTATACCTGTGCACATGCAAACACACATCTCACCACCACCACTACCATCACCAGTACCACCACCATCACCACCACCCCCTCACACATGTTTATACATCCATAAACACAAATTATTTTTTTAAGAAGACCACTTTTGGACAGTATAAAAGCACCCATAAGCAAATATACTAGTGGCCTTTTAAATTTTACAAGAAACATTGCCTTATCCTCTGCTTATCTTCACCTTTACGAATGTGCTGGTTAGAATGACAAATGCCCTTCTGATCCCAGGCTCTTTTGAATGTTCACTTCCCAGCTGACAGTGCTGTTTGAAAAGGCTTAAGAGATGTGACCATGATAGAGGAAGTGTATCACTAGAAATAGGCTCTGAGAGTTTAGAGGTTCTTGCCCTTGTAGTTCAGTCTCTTTACTTCTTCCTTCAGGTCCAAGATGTGAGCTCTCAGGGGCTGATGCTTTTCCATGCTTGCTAACTGCTACTTCCACTCCAGTGGTATAGACTCTAGCCCTCTGGAACCGTAAGCACAAACTGTCTTCTATAAGTTGCCTTGGTCATGGTTACAAGAGCAATAGACAAGTAACTAATACAATAGTATAGGAAAATTTAAACTGATTAGTCAAAGTAATAAAATAGGGATTAGAATAGGTAAAGCGTTTGCTACCCAAAGGAAGGATCTGAGTTTGAATTCTGTCTTAGTGTTTTATTGCTGAAACATCATCATTAAGGAAACTTGCATAGAGGAAAGCATTTAGCTGGGGCTGACTTAAAGTTTCAGAGGTTTAGTCCGTTATCATTATGGTGGGAAGCATGATTGTACACAGACAGACATGGTGTTGGAGAATTAGCTGAGATTTCTACATGTAGTTCTGCAGGGCAACTCTAATCTTGAAATGGCCATTTTGAAACCTCAAAGCTCATCCAAGTGACACACATCCATCCAATAAGCTCATACCTCCTAATCACATTCAATCATTGTACCACTTTGTGCCAAGTATTCAAATCTATGGGGGGGGGCACTCTCACTCAATCCACCACAGATTGCCAGCATAAGAGTTAAAACTTAGTGTGGTTCCTCATATCTATAATAGTCTTGAGGAGAAAGAGACAAAAAGATATTGAACTCCAACTTATTTTATATTAATTTTAAAAATGATTGTTGTTTGAAATTGGTAATTATGAGTAATCCTATTCTTACAGAAATATTTCAGGTGTTAACTACATCATACAACTAAACTAACTGGCTGAGGAAAACATACTTTTGCCTCACCTTTAGTTATAAAGTTCCTTTTCTTTCTCACTCTAAAATATAAATGGTTATTTTTTGTTTTTCAGGCTTTCATTTATTACAAACAAACAGCAAAAATAACATGTATCAAAAACTAAAACATCTCTGGCAAAGACCAAAGCCTCATTGCAGAAACTTCATGGCAGAACTTTAGACAAACAGGAAATGCAGAGGTTTGAAATTGACATCTTGTTATGAGCACACAGTTTAATCCTCTCCAGATTCTATTAAAGTAATCTTAATGGTGAGAAAAATGTTATATCTAAGTGTATTTGTTTTTTATTTTTTGATGGGGGGATTCTAGTTGAAGATTAATACATAACCTTATTTAATAGCTGACCTTTGCTCTATAGAAATAGATGGTTTATGAACTCAGCATATCCTCCCCTCTGAGTTGGGAGATGTTCTCTTATCGAATTGTCCTTTTATGTCCTTTAGCAGGTCTAGACAATCACACTACTACTTACATTATCCAACCCTGACAGGATATTTTGCCTAAACAGGGAGTCTAAAGAAGATGGAAGATAAAACTGTGAAGGGTATAGTCCCAATGGAGGCCTCAGGAAAATGTTAAGATGAATAAATGTGTTTTCTAATGCATCACCTATAGAAGGGGTACCCATGCTGGTTAACACGGGAGTAGAGAAGGGGGCTCAGTTGAAGACAATGGGGAAAACCCTAGCTTAGCATGGGGCTGGGATGGCACTCACATTGTGTTGATTTAGAGTGCAGAAAATCAAGTAGCTATGAAAAAGATTTCATAGTCATGGAACAAAACAATCACTAAATGCATTCCTCATGATGGCAACTGTTGGAACCTAGTTACTAAGCACCTTGAACAATTAAATGAACACTAAACATGGCAAGTACAAATATGAGTAACATGCACAATCTAAA
This sequence comes from Mus pahari, assembly GCF_900095145.1. NCBI lineage: Eukaryota > Metazoa > Chordata > Mammalia > Rodentia > Muridae > Mus > Mus pahari. Next base: position 97,595,794 of record NC_034591.1, on the reverse strand, counting down.
TCCTTGAGATGTCGTAGATACAGAGGATGCAGCACTGAGCATTGGACAAAGCTTTTATTTGGACTTTTATTCAAGAAAAATAAAATGTTGCCAGCCAGAACAACTTTTATCTTTAATTTAGAACAAGCAATTATTAAAGTATGACCAGAGATAAAGTAAAAGATCTGAACAGTGACATGATATGCCAAATTAAAGAACATAGCGTATCTTTTTACAAGCCAGAAATGAGACGACCAAATTCAACAAGCCCCCAAAATGTTGTCAAATAGCATCTGAGCCCTACAGCAGAAAATTTCCTAATTTGCTTTAATGCACCTGTCTTGTTACTACAATGTATCTTTTAAAGCCTTGTTTTATGACTTCCTTAAGTTGTGTTATTGTAAGCATTTGTGAATCCACATCTATGTTGGAACATAGTATTTCAGGCAACTTAAATCTATTTTCAAGGGTTATGCTCATTCTATTAGCCTCAGAATAAACTATCTCTTTTACCTGGGAGGTGATAGCTGAAGTTTGCATCAACAGTATGAACTAAAACCCACGTTGCAAGACCATCACCACTACTTTAAGTAAAGCCATTATCCTATGAATTAACTAGCCATTCACAAGGTGGAAATTTTGTTAATCACTGTATAAGAAGGACTTATTGTTTACTTTTTGTACAAGCAAGGAATATGGTGTGAGTATGTGTGTGTGTGTGTGTGTGTGTGTGTGTGTGTGTGAACATTTCAACCAGTATTTTAACCAAAATAATTTTATATTCCATTGTAAGTTTACAGTCTCTCTAATACAAACTTTTATCTTTTTATCCTTACACCAGAAATATGCTTTACTTTTGGCATTAGAACAAAGTGAGGGTTTCATTTTCAAAATGAACAATCCTGAAAGATTCACAATTTGAACCAGCCATTATTTGTAACCAGGCATGGCATCCACTGATGGTACTGGAACAACAGCCCAGCCACAAAACGTTCCACCTACAACCTGACCTGCCTGGAAGAGGTATTGAGGCAATGGTGTCTCAGAAATTGTTGGAGTGGCCAGCCAGTGACTGGTCTAACTTGAAACCCAAACCACTAGATAGAACCCATGCATGATGCTGGATGGCTAGCAACATGAAGCTGAGTAACTCTGAGACCTAGGGTGGAACCGTACACCACTGAAAGGAAAATAAAAAGTCAATGCTGTCTGATGGTATTCTGCTATACGGATAGGTCCATGACGCCTACCTAGCCCAATTGTCACCAGAGAGGCGTCCTCTGACAAATGGTGGCCGCAGACACAGAAACCCATAGTCAATCATTAGAACACCCCCCCCCCAGGGAGCCCCATGGAAGAAAGAGAGGAAAGATTGTAAGAGCCATCAGCATTGACCCTACCAGGAGAACATGGCCTACAAAATTAGTTAAGCGGGTCTCCTAGGAAATTACAGAGTCCCAAAGAGCAATCAGAGATACTATATGGTTCTGCACTAGGCATTCTGCTTATATGCTATGGTTGTTTAGCTTAGGGATTTTGTGGGGTATCTCTGACTCTTTTGCCTGCTCTTGGTACCCTTTTCCTCCTACTGCCTTTATATGAAGATTTGCGCCTAGACCTGTTACATGTTATTATGATCAATTGATATCCCTGAGATGCATGCTCCTTTCTGAGAGAAAAGCAGTAGATCTCGGGGGAGGGGGGAAGAGAAGAAGTGGTCAGGGGTTGGTGGACTGAGATGAAGGGAGTGAGAGGAGGCTGCAGGTAAGGAATATTTTATAAGAGGAGAATAAATAAAAAGAAAAATACCGTAAAATAAAGACTTGGGAATCACAATCCCCAGGTTTTCAAATCTGTATTGTTGAATCAGTTTCAGTGATTTTACTATTAATTAACTATAAATTTACACTGAAGTAAGGCATCCCTGCTGATGTCCTGTGTTACAAGATTATTATAATCCCTGGAGTTACTCTCATATTAAGGTCAACAATAATATTAGCCACAGACTTCATAATTAATGAATTATCGTAAAATCTGAGTATTTTATCTCAAAACCAAAACAAATGCGTACGTTCCAAAAGGACTGCTTGCAATTTTTGCTTCTTCGCTTCTTTGCTTTGTAGCATGAATGTTGGGAGAGCATGGGTAATTTAGAGTTTAGGTTTATTAAGTCTCTTCCTGTCTACTATAGCCAGAGAGATTGAATTTTGTGTGCTATAATAAGACAATTATATTTTTATTTATTCAATTATTTGTGTGTTAGCTCATGTATGTGTACAAAGGCGTGTGTATCTGTATGTGTGTGTGCATGTAAAGGTCAGATGTTTATGTTCAATATCCTCCAAATTTACGTATATTTTCAGACAGGATCGCTCTCTCAGCTTCAAGCTTGGTAAGGCTGTAGCTAGACAGAGAGCTTAGGCATCTAGCTTTCTCTGTCTCCCTCACACAGGGATTCTGAGCCTGCACCACCACACTCTGTTGTTTTCAAACAGGTTATGGAAAGAAAATCGGGTCCTCATTCTTGAAAAGAAAACACTTTACTAACTGGGCCATTTCTCTGATATTTAATATTTAAAAGCTCTGAGGTGAAATTTGGTCAATATAAATAAGCCCCCATTGTTTATGTCTTGTTCTCAGTTTGATATTTCTCAAAATAATATTTCTTCATCCTTTCTCTTGACCCCTGTCTCCCACTCGGCTTAGCTCTTAATTCTCCAAAGAAAAATCGTCAATACTATCCAGGAGAAATTATCTTCTGATTGAGGTATTATGATGGGATTTGAGTCTTTATCAGGGACAGCTGGTTTTACAAAATAAGAATTTATGAGCAATCAACGCGTTTGCAGACTAAAACAAGGGGAAGGTCAATTAAAACATGTGAATACCTGGTCGGGGAAATCTCTAATAACGTGGTTCTTTAGGTTCATTACAGGCGTGAGGGCAATAGCTATGCAGTGAGATCCACTGCAATGGTGGATCCTCACTGTCAGCTTAAAAAGAAATCTTTGGTTGTGTGTTTGAGGAAGTTTCTAGAATAGAGTTTTGTGAAATAGAAAGACCCATTCTGAATGTAAATTGTATCATTGTATCCTGTAGTGAATAAAAACTGAGGGAGGGAGATCAGTATAGGCATCCATTTCTTGCTGCCCCCTGACTTGGGATATTATGTGATCCTGCTGTCTTGTCCACCATGATGAACTACAAGCTCAGACTTTGAGCCCAAACCAACCCTAGGACTTTGTTCCAACAATTGGGAAACTGACTATTGAAGTCATTGCATCCTGCTTACCTAGAAGTAAATAAGCTACTGATGCTTCAATGCAGTGGCATCTGCGACAACTCAAAGCCCAAGTTCTAAGAATGATTTAAGTTCACTTGAAGCTTCATTTGCTCTGGACTTTGCTTAGGCTCACAGCACTGAGCTAATGTAGTTTCTTGTAGTTTCCATTCCTCCTCTAGGCTTCAGTTACCTGACACATTTAGGCTTCCGGAGTCCATAGGAGTCATGCCAGGTCAAGAGTATCTCAGTTTCACTGCAGACAAATTCCATACAGACAGATGGAAATGGGACCATAAGCCCCTAACTGCCTGTCAAAGTTCATAGCTAACATTATGTTCTAACCAATTGAAGAAGACAGATACAGATCTGTTTTCAACGTTGTGCTCCCAGTGGGAGAGTCATTATTTTGAAACTGCCACACATTTCTTGGCACCTAGAAAATTAGTATTATTTTTCCACTAGTAAGATATGGAAGTAAGCTGTGGTTATGCTAATAGAAGTTCCATTACCACTCTGCATTAAATGCTAGGGGTTAAGATTATTGTCCTACTATTCACCCTGGTTCTTGCAAGGTGAAATTTTGTGAAAAAGGGAAAGAATTGAAATATCCAAATAAACAGTTTTGGATGAAACAGAAAATGGAAAGTCCATTTATTTGTTTGTTTTTGTTATTTGAGACAGAGTCTCTCTACATAGCCCCAGCTGTCTTGAAACTTACCATGTAGATTAGGCAGGTCTGGAACTCACAAAGATATTCTGATCTCTGCTTTCTAGGTGTTGGTCCCAAAGGCATTGTACCACCATTGAAATCTTGTACTTCTTGGAACACATGCAGCAGCATGTTCTTGGCAACATGTAGTTTCTTCAGTGATTCCAACTAGCAGAACCAAGCCTTAGCTGTCCTACAGATGCTTTGGAAACAATGGGAGCACCATGAATAGTGTCTTTTAAGCCTTGCTTATCCAGCACACCCCACACTTCTGTTACCTACACTAGTTATATTCTTCCTATTATTTATTAAGTTACCTACGAGCTTTTTAACATCGACTTCTATCAGTTTTCCATTAGAGCCAAATATATGTGCAAAGTATGGAGAAAAACTTTTACTTCCAGATCTTACATATTAAAATCTTAGCACCTTTGATCAGGTTACTTACATTTTAAACAGTTGTGGCTTTTAATCTGATATAAAGGAAGCTTCTTTGATGAGGGATTAGAATTATACTTATCGGTGAGTATACATGTAGGTATTTAGACTACAGTTACAAATTATGTTGCCTTAGGAAAGTGGTAGTTGTAGGGTTTCCTCTGGGGTATATGACTCATGAGCTGCAGGAAATTGGCTCAGTTTCCAGGACTAGGCATGAATTACCTCCTATTGAGCTGGGCTCATGTTCAATTAGATAACTGTTGGTTAACCCCACGATATATGTGCCAGTATTGAACCTTTGGGAATATTTTGCCATGCTGGTCATTGCTGTGGTTCACAAGCTTTATAGCTGGTTAGAACAACTGATTGCTTTTCTTCCTTGACACCTTACACAGAACCTCCAGATACTAGGAGAGGCAGTCCTCAGGGAAGACACAGTTTCACCAAATCCCATGTCTGAAGAGTGAGATTCCTATTGCAATAGAGACTTAATTTGAAAGCAAGCAAGAACAATAGTAATACCATACACTATTTTTAAGTTACTTGGACACTATTGATCAATAGTTTAAAGAAAGGTTAGGAGGTTTCCAATGCTTGATAATTGGGAATTTTTCTTAGATAGTCTTAGATAGTACATGATTCTTGAAGACAGCATTACCACTTCAAAAAGCATAATTTCATTATGAAATTATGCTTTTACATAATTATATTCATATATAATGAATGTATATACACACATATATAATGAATATATATATATATTATATTTTTTTTTCTTTTTAAAATCAAAGAAGAAAGAGAGAGAGAGAGAAAGGAAGGAAGGGAAGCCAACGATGATCTCAATATTAGGCTACGTATTTCTCAAATTCTTTCTGTTTCATTTTGCACTGTGTTTTATATTGATAATTGGTACTGTACTCAGGCTTTAGACATTTTAGGCAAGCACTCTCCTAGTGAACTAAATCCTCAGCTTTTCTCCATGTATATTTTATTCACTATGAATTTAAAAGCATAGCTATATTTTTAAAACACATAATTTATTCTTTATTTACATACTGTGTTGGTTAGTTTTACCTGTCAACTTGACATAACCTAGAATTGCCAGGCAAGAAAATTGTAATGAGAAATTATCTAAATCAGCTTAGCCTGTTTTCAAAAATTTAGTGCAGAGTCTTGATTGTTAATTTTTGTTGGAGACCAATATATGATGGTGTGGACTGTTCCCTCATCATGGAGCTGGACTAGAGGGTATAACCCAGAAAAAAAAAGTATAGCTGAGAGCAAACAATGACTTTCTGTTCTTTTGCTCTGTGGTCTTGATGTTAGACACAATGTGGCTAGCTATTTCAGTTCCTGCTGTGATTTTCCCCAGTGATGGGTTATAACTTAGAATTGTAACTTAAACCATACCCATTCCAAAGTTACTTATTGACTTTCGTCATGGTATTTTAACAAGGTTACAGAGATTAAAATATTTATTGTGTTTACTTTTAATGATATCAGCATAATCATTGTTGGTAAAAACTAAGGACTCATGATGAACAATTTGACAATCAGATAAAAATGAAATTGTCTATATACTTCATATTTTCAGGCAAGATGATACAATTTAGAGAAATCAGTAAGTGAAAATGACTAAGGAACAGAATGTAATATGGAAAGTGTCATGCATGGACAACTCCATTAGCTTGGTTTTCTACTGGAAAGTCTGAGTTTAGCTAGTTCTATATCTTTTTTTTTATTCTCTCTCTCTCTCTCTCTCTCTCTCTCTCTCTCTCTCTCT
>NC_034591.1:97572651-97589584 GCF_900095145.1 Mus pahari | reverse complement strand
AATGTGTGTGTGTGTGTGTGTGCGCGCATATGCATGTACACTGTATGGGTGTATAGTGTGCATGGGATGGTGGTGTGTGCATCTATGGGCAGGTGACTATGGAAACCAGAAGAGGTAGTTGGATACCCTGGAGCTGAAGTTCCAGGCAGTTGTGAGTGCTGGGTGCCAGGAATCAAACTCCAGTCTTCGGGTAGAACATAGAATGCTCTTCACCAGTGAGCCAACTCTCTAGACCCAATTCTTTCTATTAAATGATAAAATTTCTACTCTTGGTTGATTAGTTCTCTATAACTTCTCCCTTATTCAAAAACTGGGTCTGAAATTTAAAATTCAATAGGAATGGACTGTCATTAATATTATAACAAAGTCAAATTTTTTCATAAGCAATGATGAAAAGATTGATAAAATGGTGAATATGGTGAATAAAGAGTGAAACAAAAGAAAGCTAACTTTGCTATGCACCACTGTATACTGCCCAGGCTAGCCCCCAAGCCCCTGCTCAAATGCTGCTCCTAGCTTAGTATTCTAAGCAGCTGGACAGGCATGAGAACATTCATACACACCCACTGTGGTGGTCTGAGTATGCCTAGCCTAGGGAGTGGCACTGTTTGGAGGTATGCCCTTGTTGGAGTAAGTGTGCCCTTGTTGGAGTAGGTGTGGCTTTACTGGAGTAGGTGTGCCACTGTGGGCTTGGGCTTTAAAACCCTTATCCTCGCTACCCTAGAAGAGAGTAGCATTCAGATGAAATTGCAGAATTCTCACCTCCTCCTGCTCCATGCCTGCCTGCATGTTGCCATTCTCCCCCCTTAATGATAATAGAAACTTCTGAACCTGTAAGTCAGCTCCAGCTAAACGTTGACTTTTTAAGAGTTGCCTTGGTGGTGGAATCTGTTCACAGCAATAAAACCCTAAGACACCCACCCACTGCAAAATGAAATTGCTTACTAACATAAAAATGCCAATGTTTTTTCTGTGTGCCTCTTACTTATCAGTACAAAAATTAACTGTTACTATATTTTAATATCAAATATTGCTTAAGCATGTTTGAGAAAGAAAAACAGAATGAAAAAAGACAGAACAATTCTGAGTGGAATGCTTTCATGCTGGTCCACATATGCTCTTCAGCAGCCACTGCAGACTGTTTGCTGACCTAGGAGGAAGACAACTCCATCACCACATGAGGATGAGGCCATGTGATCCACTGGATGATGGTGGAAATGTGTGACAGCTGAGAGAAGTCATGGCAGCTGTAGTGAGTTCATCTGGTGTCCTGATGACCCCTAACATCTCATGATGATTCAGCATGTCACAACATGACAGAAATACAGACAAGTAGGCCCAGATCCCTGAGCAACTGAAAGGAAACAAATCTTTTCTTTAGACAATTTTGAATTTGTTCATGAGTAAGAAATAATAAACATTTGCTATTTCAAATAATTTAGATCTTTTTTTCTGAATGATGTTCTATACTAGCTGTACAATACAATTTTACAATTGTATATATTATAAATGTATATATGTTATATATACATATATGGATGTTAAGTATATCTCTGAATGAGCTCACAAAACACTACGTATTTAATGTCAGACCCTTTTATGTTATTTTAATATTGTTCTCTGTGTTTGGTGCTCAGATCTTAGGAGTGTTTTCTACTCCGCTGACCTGCAGTATATGTTGAATGACAAAACTGATTTTCAGTTGTTATATAGTAAATGTTCCTGGAAAAGTACATCAAGCAAAACAGGGTTCTTGAATATTGATCCTGTACTTATATTGTGAGCTGAAATGAAACTCAGCTCATCAGCTGTCACAACATTGCCTTCTCAATATGATAAAAGCAGAAGTCTTGTCCTTTTAAAGAAGTGGTAAAAGTAGCATGTATTTGGTAAAACATGCTGATATAAATTACATATGTAAATTTAGCATTTGGAAGGGTGGGGGGAATAAGCAATATCCAAATGAATTACAGGGAGGATAAATCTTTCCTATTTGCACCTGTGCCTGACAAGGTACCAGAGAAGCAAATGCAGATCTGAAGCTCAGAGCCTGTCTTCCATATGTCTTCCAACCTAACAACGTGAAATTTATCTCTTGAGTGGGCAGGAGAGTGCACATTAATGGACGCCACTGAGACACTTTTCCTGCCCTGCTTGTAACTAGACTCAAGTGTGCCCCAAATTGCTCCCTGGTGCTTAGATTTATTTTCTTCTCAGGGGCTCTGGATATTGTATTTCACTACAAAGAGCTAAAAAACATTGCAATCATTATTTATAAATCTTTTAGAAAAATGCATTTTCTTAGCAGCAGCTATGGCAACAGGGAGCTCAAAATGCCCCAGGAGCAGAACTGCATCTCATTGTGCAGGGTAACACACCCAGGATGTACATCCTGCCACTGCCTATTTCAAAACTGGAAAATCTGAAGCAAACAGTCAGTGCAAGGAGTTAGTTTCTTTGTTTAGTCAATGTATGGTATCTAAGCAAAGCTTACATAAAAGAATATGAAGTCCACTTAACTGTGTGTTGTATTGACATAGCATTAAAGTATTATAACAGATGTACGGATGGATGTATTAATAGCTAGACATATAGAAAGATTGATAGATAGATAGACAGACAGACAGACAGACAGACAGACAGATAGATAGATAGATTATGATCATAGTTGTTTACTCTGAGGAAACTGGGCCACCCTAACTTACACACTCTTCTTATTTGTGTTTCTCAGGTGGAAATAGAAAACTTCTAAATGTGAGACTGAAAAACTTTTCTACCTACATGGAACCTGAGTTTGCAGAAAGGTTGCCATGCTTTCCTCTTCAATAGTTCTGTGTCAGAATGAATGAAATTACTAGCCCTGACTTTCTCTTCTCATTTTTATAACATTTTAATTTTATTTTCATCTGCACTGATAAGTGAATTTTTACCATTAATTTTCTAGAAATTCTGTGCTTCTAATTAACAAGAAACATCTGAGGGCTAAAGAATTAAATTAGCGGTTAGAAGCACTTAACACTAGATAGGCACTCACTGATAAGCGGATATTAGCCCAGAAACTTAGAATACCCAAGATACATTTTTCAAAACACAAGAAAACCAAGAAGGAAGACCATCGTATGGATACTTCATTCCTCCTTAGAACAAGGAACAAAATACCCATGAAAGGATATAGATACAGAGACAAAATTTAGAGCTAAGATGAAAGGGTAGACTATCCAGATACTACCCCATCCTGGGATCCATCCCATCATCAGCCACCAAACCCAGAGACTAATGCACATGCCAGCAAGATACTGCTGAAGGGACCCTGATATAGTGGCCTCTCATGAGGCTATACCAGTGCCTGGCAAACACAGAAGTGGATGCTCACAGTCAGCTATTGGATGGAACACAGGGTCCCCATTGGAGGAGCTAGAGAAAGTACCCAAGGAGCTGAAGGAGGATGCAACCTGTAGTTGGAACAACAATATGAACTAACCAGTAACCCCTGAGCTCGTGTCTCTAGCTGTATATGTAGCAGAAGATGGCCTAATCAGCCATCATTGGGAAGAGAGGCCCCTTGGTCTTGCAAACTCTATATGACCCAGCACAGGAGAAGGCCAGGGCCAAGAATTGGGAGTGGGTGAGTAGGGGAGCAGGGGCAGGGGGAGGGTATAGGGAACTTTGGGGATAGCATTTGAAATGTAAATAAAGAAAATAATTTTTTTCAAAAAGCACTTGTAACTCTTCATGAAAGCCCAAGTTGTATTCTCCGAACCCATGTGTATTAGTCAGGGTTCTCTAGAGTCACAGAACTTAAGGAGATAAAGAATACCTATAACTCCATTCCAGGATGTCCAGTGTTCTCTACTGGTCTCTTTGGACACCTGCATACATGTACTATGCGTGCACACACACACATACACACACACACACACACAGAGGCATATACAAATAAACACAAAATAAATCTTTACAATAAAATTCCAACTCAAGTATAAGAAATGGGATGGTAATGGTTCCCTTTTATAGGCTCACTGAGTATTCATTTTCTTTCTTTTGTCTTTTACTGCAAAAATAGAACGGAAAAGAAATAAAAGCCTATGTTGTTAAAGCCTTTCCATTATCTAGTGTAATATATATATATATATATGTCCTGATTCTAGAAGGTGTACAAGAAATCTAGAAGAGCTTATAGCTCATTGAAAAGAAACACCCGTGACCTTTCAAAGAAAATACATTGACAGCCATGTGGAAACATCATAGCACATTGTCAATGAGTGTGAAAACAATATGTATGGTAATAATGTTTTTATAAGTTTATTTGAAGATTATATAGCTAAGAAATTACATGAGAGTGATATTAGGAAATATTAGGGTGTTTCTTTGCATCTAATTTGCAAGAGTTATCCACAAGCCATTTTGTTTAATCAAAATTATCATCAAAACAAATATTTTTATTAATCTTTAGATAGTTTTATGCCCATGGAAACAAACATATTTCATTTTGGTCAGACTACTGGGAGGTAAAAATCAAAACATTATGAATGAAAAGGTTTCAATAATAAAAGCTAGGATTGTACTCAAGTTCTAACAAAGACCAGAAGTGTAATTTGGAACCAATTGATTGAGAAGTGTCTCAATTTTTCTTTTGTGATATGGAATTTGTTGTAAATGGCACATACTATGGTATGAAAGGAAACATTATAAGGAGCATCCCTGCTATTCAAGAGTGTGTAGCACACAGGAGGTCTTTAGTAACTGATAAGTATCGCTTCTGTATATCAAAACTCTTCATGAATGGCATTACTCATTGATTGATACTAGTGCTTAGGAAAGAAATCTTAGACATTTATTCAATAGGCATGCTTGGGTGTTTTTACTATTTAGCCATTACAAAAGTAATCTGTTATGTGTTATTGTGTGTCTTCTTTTCTTTTAAGACAAAAATTGCAATGCCATTAATTTAAAAGAAAAATGTAAAACAGAATTTAACATATTCATTTGTATACCCAAAGATTTGTCCTGCTGTCAATTTTTTCAAAGAAACTTCTTTGAGCAGTGGGTGGTGGTTGGGGTAAAGTCTTATAACTGATCTGAGTGCTCAGACAAATAAGAATGAGTGAGTTGATGGGCTAGCTGTATTGCCAACCCCAGCCAAGAGTCATGGAGTAACATGAAAGAAGGAACAGAAAAAGTGTAGGTGCTGGAGCAGGAGAAAGTTGATTCTGGCATGAAGGGCTTATGCACCCACAATCTCATAGAATTTTGATTTCCTATAAAAGACCCAAACAAAAATAAAGGTAGCCAACATTCCACCTTGGATTGAAAGGGCCTCCTACAGCTTTACCCACGGTTGAGCAGCTACTGGCAATTAATGGTTTCTAAGGTAGGGTGAATCATTCTGGGAAAGTAAGGCCACAGTTAAGCTGCCTATGCTCCAGGGGGTAACCCCACACCAATGCACATATAGACTGCACTTACTGAACTCAGTTGGCTAATATTCTGCTTTATAAAGGACATGAACTAGGTACAGGGATATGTTGGCAATCTCGGGTGGAGCTAGAGGAAAGTCATGTAAGTGATGAATATGTTTAAAATTATACTTATAGATGTATACAATTTGCAAAGAGTAAAGAGAATTATTTAATAATTAACATTGTTAGTTGCAGGAAGGAGAAAATCTCTCTAGGTCTAAAGGAATAGAACTTTTCATTGTTTATTTCACAAATATGCTAACCAAACCACTAAACAACTCCTCTAAGCCTGATTACATCATTCAGTTCACCTCAGGTGAGGAACACAAATATAAACTGGAAAAAGAAACATTCCTTTCATATATTTGAATAAATTGTGAACCTGGTACTCTATAAAATATTGAAAATTGCTTTTCTATTCAATGAAACATGTTTAAGTAACTGCGTAAGAAAATGGACAATATTTGTGCTACTAAATTTTATCACTTCAAATGTTAAAACTTTTTAATTGTGTTGTTTTATTTTTGATAGATACAACACTATGATGAATACAATAAATTGTCACAAACAATTTAAGGTGTGTCTACTTTAAAACACTATCAGAATATAGTGTACAAGTAATAACATCTGAAGCTTTACACTGGGGCATCTTGTGTCTTGGGAAGATTTTTGTATGTCATTCACTAAGACTGACTTCAGTTGTAATTACTATTAACAAAATACAATGTTTCCCAAATTACCAGAGCCATTCTTTTTATTAATGCAACTTGATACAAAATAAGAAAGTGATTGCTAAAGCTGTCCCATTAATGTCCCTCTGAGGCTCTGAATATAATAGCAATCCCTTTTGTTCTATCCCACGAGATATCATAGGAAGGCCGAGGCAGCTGGCAACCTATTTTTGTAATTATATTTCTCCCTGTGATTCAATTATTTACCAGAATTTTTGTTAATAGAACAGTAGATGGATTCTATTCTATTCCCTTGATATTAAACTTGATCATTTTTAGGTCATGGAGAATTCTTAAATACCAGGTAGCTATCCCATATTTTGTGTCTGTGACCTGGCTTGTGACTTAACAGTGACACGGAACAGCTAAGTCAAAGCAAGAAAAAAAAGTTAAGATATTGCCTAGCAACTCCTCAAAATATGAGTGTCATGGAAAACTCACCAGAAATGAGAAAAGGCAAAAAGAAAATTACTGAAAAATGATTTTAGACATAGGTTCTGAGTTTCTGTGTCATATAGGAAGAAAAAGAGAGTTGAGCAGGAATGAGCTCATTTTCCAAGCATCAGAAAAGCTAGAAAAGAATAGATAGAAATAAAGACATACTTTTCTACATATCAGTTCAAATTCATAGTGAGTTTAAGATTGCCATCAAAGGTATTCCAAAAATACATTCCAAATTTGAAGAAATAAAAAGTGTTTCATAAGCTCAGAGAAAGGATGGAGTCTCAATGTCCTATGTCTTCACTGAGTCCAGTCTTCCTCTGTCTCTGTTTTTACTATAAAGAAATAACCAACAGATAACCTTTTGTGACGTCAAACATTTAAACAGGTTTTCTGTTTGTGTTAATCACTGAAGATTACCATGAGTACAAATGATTTTCAAAACCATTAATATTGACATTTCGGAGTTTCTCTGATGCAGCTATTAGAATGAAAAATATTACAGCTTAGAAATAAGAAATACCCCCACCAATGGTTTTGGGAGGATTAGGTAAGAAACTAGTGAGTATAAAGTATGGAGATTCTGGGGTGGAAAAGGATTGTAAACAAATATTGGCTCTCACTCACTCTGATATCTAATCCCCAACACCACCTTTTAAGCAGTGTAGTTATGTTGTCACGAGAAGTTGGAGCTATGCAACATGCTAATAACCTTTTTGAATTTTTTTGACTGATATTGATGTTTTTGTTCAGTTGTCTTTGATTCTCGAGGGGAGCCTGGTCAACCCAGCTGAGAAAGATTCACTGAAACTACATGTACACACACACACACACACACACATATATATATATATATATATATATATATATATATATATATATATATATATATATATATATATATATATATATATATATTTATATATATATATATACATATATATATACATATAGATATAGATATATATTTGTGTGTGTTCATAAATAGAATTATATACATTATTAATTAGAATATATGGGAGTTTGTTATGAGACTATGTTTTCTAGTAATGCCAGAAGCTACATCCATAACATCTCATAAACATATCAACCTAACCATGATTTGAACAAGGACAATAACAATACATATACCAAAGTGGATTGGGGAAAGTCCATGAGGCCTCAACTCCTCGATACAAAGAACTACAAACCACTGGAGAATTCCGGGAGTCAGAAGAATATCCTTCCTCCAGGAAGAGCACACCGACTGCCGTCCGGAAGAGCACACCGACTGCCGTCCGGAAGAGCACACCGACTGCCGTCCGGAAGAGCACACCGACTGCCGTCCGGAAGAGCACACCAACTGGCTGTCCGGAAGAGCACACCAACTGGCCGTCCAACACCATTGCTGAAAATATACTTAAAAGCAACATTATGTGACCTGAGCTGTTTATATTTAGAAATACGTGTTCATGTATGTATGTATGCATGTATGTATTTATCTATGTATCTGTGTATGTACGTGTCTCAGTTTTGGTTTCATTGCTGTGAATAGACACAACAACCAAGCCAACTCTTATGAAGGACAATATTTCATTGAGGCCACTTTAAAGTTTCAGAGGTTCTGTCCATTATCACCATGGCTAGAAGCACAGCAGCATCCAGGCAAACATGGTGCTAGAGAAGGAGCTGAGAGTTCTACATCTTGATGCAAAGACAGTCAGGGAGAGACTTTCTTCTGCCCTAAGTGAAACTTAAGCATAAGACCCCAAAGCCCACCCCCCTTAGTGATGCACTTCCTCCAACAAAGGCCACAAATACTCCAAAAAGATCAAACCACCTAAAAGTGCAACTTTCCATGGCCAAACATATGCAAACTACCACATTCCACTATAGGTGTGTTCAAACACGACTCTATGGGGGCCATACCTAGCCATAGCATATGGCAAAATACATTTAGTCGAACTTCAAACATCCCCATAGTCTATTGCAATTTTAACAATGTTTAAAGTCCAAAGTTCAAATTCTCTTCTGAGACTTATATAATCCTTAACTCTAATTCCCTATAAAATCAAAATCATAAAGCAAGTCATGTATTTCTAATACATCATGGCTCAGAATACACATTATTATTCCAACATAGAGAAAATCTGGACCAAAGCAAGACCAAAGAACAGCTGGGCAAAGTCCAAACTATGCATCTCCATGTTTGATGTTCAACCCCTTTAATGACTGCAACACATTTTTTTTTCTTTTGAGCTTGTTCTACGCCTGTTAGCAACTTTCCTTGGCAGGTATCTGATGGCTCTGACATCTCTAACATCTTGCGGTCTCCAGAGTAACTTCAACTTCACTGCTTCTTGTTTCAATGTCTATGATACACATATGAACTTTTGGGCTCCTCCAATGGCCTTGGGTCACTTCTCCAACTCTCCCCTCTGTAGCATTCTAGGCTCTGGTTGACTCCACTCTACTGTTGCGGCTGTTCTTGATGGCCATACCATGGTACTGACATCTCTTATATGTTGGAGACTTCCGGTCCAACTATTATTCATCAACATTCTCTCCTAGGCTCTCTTCATGGTGTCAAGTCTCACCTTCTTTGCATAACCCCTCAGTCCTATGCTGTCAATTGCAATTGAAGCTGTACCTTCACCAATGGCCTTTCCTGACCTCTCACAGTGCCAAGACTCAGCTGTTTTACAACCATTACCTGGGTGATATTACCATGTCCAACTGCAGCACAAGGTGCTACCTTAGATATCTCTGGAACAGAGCTTCTTTGTGCTCTCAGAAACCACTTCCAAGGAGATTTCACAGCTCTCTCCCAAATCACCACTAGTTTCCTTAACTCTAGCCAACAAGAATCAACTGTACCAATAATTTCTTCTACTATTGACTCTAAAGCCAGAGCCACATGGTTGAAGATGCCAAGTCCTGCTGCTTGCAGGGGCTGGAGCATGCCCCATTGTTCTATCACAGCAGCAGCAGCTTTCTGTTCTCCAGCTACTTCACTGACTATGTTTGGATTTTCTGGAACTTGCTCTTTAGACTGCCCCTCAACTAAGAAATCTGCATGTCTCTGTCTTTTGAGTGCTGAGATTAAAACAGTGGCCCACCATTCCTAGACCTAAGTTTTTATGGCCACTATACCTCAATATCTGGATCAAAAATATTTATCTTCCTGCATCAAGATATGGGTCACAGGTGTTCCTTCCATTTATGGGCTGTACTTCATTCCAGATTAAAAATGGAAATTAAAGCAATCACCAGGTGATACTTAACATGCTATAACTACCCTTTGTTAAACTGCAAAGGCATAAACAATAAGCTTAGCTGAGTAGGATCTATCCCAAAGTCATCTCCCTTGACTCCATTCAATATCCTTGAACACAGGATTTAGCTTGGTTCCACTTCTTGGTGTTCCTTTGCTGATAGAACCACATGTTTCTTTCTTTTCTTTCTTCCTTTTTTTTTCCATTTCTAAGCTTGCTACATCTAATCAAAAGATATTTTCATATGAGTGAACCACAGGCAAGAGTCTGTGCTAGGGTGCTTTGAGAATTCCTTCTTCAATGACAGTAATCTGAACCTCTTCACTATAGTCTCAAGCAGACCCCTCAGAAGAGGGCATAAAAGAGCCACATTCTTCTTCACCAAAACACTGCAAGAAAGATCTCCAGGCAATATCCTAAAATTCCTCTCCTCTGAAACCTCTTGATTCAGGCCTCCAGAGTTCCAATCGCCTAAGCACCAATATTTTCCATATTCCCACTATATTAGCCCATTGAGCCCCACTTAAAGCATTTCACTGCTCTCCAAATCTGAAGTCCCCAAATCCACATTCCTTACAAACACATGTCCAGACTGATCACATAAATATCCCACTCTTGAAACCAAATTGTGTTTTTATATGGGTATCATTCCTGGGAAGAGACACTATAACTAAGGCAACACTTATAAAGGAAAACATTTCATTGGAACTGGCTTAAATTTTCAGATATCCAGTCCATTATCATCATAGCAGATTTCAGGCAGACATGGTGCTAGAGAAGAAACTGAGAGCACTATATTTTTACATGAGGAAAGCCAGGATGAAACTTTCTTCCTTCTTGCACAGAGCAAAAGTGTAAAACCTTAAAGCCTCCTCAGTGGTCAACTTACTAACACAAGACCACAGCTTCTCCAACAAGGCCATACCCTCTAATAGTCTAATAGTGTTGCTTTCCATGGGTCAAGTATAGCTGAACCATCACAGTATCTGTCTACCTATGTATATAATAAACAACTAACAATAAAAGAGTTCATGAACTTGAAAGTAAACAAGGTGGATATTTGGGGAGATTTGAAAGGATGAATGAGGTTATTTGAATTTCTAGAGTCCAGCTTCCTGAGCTCTTTGTATATATTGGATATTAGTCCCCTATCAGATTTAGGATTGGTAAAATTACTTTCCCAATCTGTTGGTGGCCTTTTTGTCTTGTTGACAGTGTCTTTTGCCTCATAGAAGCTTTGCAATTTTATGAGGTCCCATTTGTCAATTCTTGATTTTACAGCACAAGCCATTGGTGTTCTGTTGAGAAATTTTTTTCCTGTGCCCATATCTTCGAGGCTTTTCCCCACTTTCTCCTCTATCAANTTCAGTGTCTCTGGTTTTATGTGGAGGTTTTTTATCCACTTAGACTTGAGCTTTGTACAAGGAGATAAGAATGGATCAATTCTCATTCTTCTACATGATAACAGCCAGTTATGCCAGCACCATTTGTTGAAAATGCTGTCTTTTTTCCACTGGATGGTTTTAGCTCCCTTGTCAAAAATCAAAAAAAAAAAAAAAAAAAGGATGAATGTGAAGGGAGAAATCTAAATCTAATTATACTATAATCTCAAACTTTTAAGAAGTATACATGTGTTTTAATATTGTATGTGGAGGTCAGAGGCCAACCTGCTGGAATCAGTTCTCTTCTTCTAACATGTGTGTCCCAGGGATGAAACTTTGCTAATGAGGGTTGGTCCTGAGTGATCTTTTGGGATCCCATTGATACACATTTTATAGTGTCTTTGACAGGTGTTTCTACAAATGTAAATCCCTTCCTAAACTGTGTAAAGAATTTAAATTATTTGTAGATTTGCTGTCAGAGGAAAATGGGGAAAGAAAATGGATAGGGCTACCATGGTGGTTTAAATAAGAATAGCCATATAGGTTCACATATTTCAATACATTGTCACCAGGGTATGATGTTATTTGAAAGAATTAGGAGGTACGGCCTTGTTGTTGAAGGAACTGTGTCACAGCCAAGCCCAGTGGTTGTCTCTTTCTGTTGCCTGTACTCAACTTCTCAAGTACTACATCTAACTATGTGTCACCAAGCTCCCCATCATAACAATAACCAAATAAACCTCTAAAACTGTAATCAAGCCACAATTAAATTCTTTCTTTTTTAAGAGCTACTGTGATCATGATGTCTCTTCAGAGCACAGAACACTGACTAAGACTGTTACCTTGCATGATTATGAAGATAATACCAGGATGATGAAGTCAATCTTAATAAAACTTAGTATTTGCTGGTAAGCCAATCATCAAGGTTTGAGTGAATGGATAAGAAAGAAAAACAAGGGGCTGTGGAGATATCAGTGGTAGAATGTATTTTTAGTATGAATGAGATAAGGCTTCAAATCTTAGCGCATGTATGCACATGTACACACACACACACACACACACACACACACACACTCCAAAAAGAGAATAGGATCAAAGAAAAAAGGAAGGGAATATAGAGGAGAGAATAGGAGATTCATTGAATAAAAGAAAAATAGCTGATTAGACAAAAAGAAAAAAAATAAATAAAACTCCACAGAAGAGCTGTGGCTCCTACAGTTTAGTACAGTGGCTTCCAGAGCTCTCCCACTAAGTCAACTCAACTGAGGATTGAGCTAATGTAATGCTATCCTGTCATTACTGGAAGCTGGTCATATGACCAGGCATTATCCTCAGTGCTCACCTTATTACACTGCCTTTTTTTACACTTTAATCACATGCAATTGGAATTATTATGACCCTCTTAAGTATGTATAAAGTTTAGCTTAAAATATTTAATAATCTTTTAAGATTAGCCTAAGTTCAAAAGAATGCTTTTTTTGATTCCCTGGCTTACAATGTTATGTAGAAGTTAAAATTTTCAAACACAGTGATTCAAGAATTGTTGACAATTATGTGGAGTCTAGTAAGCCAACACTTCCATGGATGGTGTATGGGTTAAATGTTCATAGAACATGATATCCCATATATGTATAGAAGCAAAGGTACTGTGAGTATGGGACATTAGGTTACCCAAGCTAAAGCTGAAAAATAACATAATACTTAATTATTTGAGATTATTTAATTATTGTCTTCTAAATCTAAACCTAGGTGATTCAACACTGATACAATATCAATTTCCCAGGACTCTTTATTGACTTTTATATGAATTTCTAAATTTCAGATTTTTTCTTTTTTACAGTAACATTGACATTTGAGATGTGTGTGTGTGTGCGTCTGCATATGGAAGGTAGTATATGTCAAATTTCCTATTTTTCTCTGCCTTTTCCCTTTTGAAAGAGTTTCTCACTGATCCTGTGCTATTTCCCAGCTCTGTTTCCTGAAATGCCAAGGTTATGTGTGACCTTAAATGCGAAGGTTTAAATGGGTGTGAGCAATCAGAACTCAGGCCAGTGTGCTTTTAGAGCAAGTGATCTTACTCACTGATCCATATACCCAGGATCCAATTATTCTTAAGAATATATAAAATGATATCCTGAGGTTTATTTTAAATTTTCAATATGTTTAAATAGTAACATCATAACAATTTTTCTAACTTCACACATTTGGAGAGCAAAGTTTCAATCTAGGCAGTAGCTTGTATAATTGATTATATGACAACATATTTTGTAATAAACTCTTTACCCCTTTGATGCACTTCTTTTATTAAAACCGGGATTTACAATGATTCCAAGGTTGGTATACATTCTACCACATGAAATACTTTAGGCACCAACATAATACTCAACATGCATAGCCCTAAAAGTCAATGCATGTTTAAAATTTTTCATTGAATGCCCATGTGCTACATATAAGCTCTAAAACACATTGCTTTGTTATGATACTAACAGTTGGCAAGATGATTTTTAGATATGTAACTTACCAAAAATTTATGAATGTTTTTGTACATGTGTGTGAAAAAATGTGCTAAATTGTAGCATATTCCTAATAATCCATTTTATGGATTAATGATATAATTAGAATCATTATATTTCACATTAAAATAATAAAACTATACATGTTAAAGCTGGATAGTGTACTAATAAAATCATTGCAAAAAATTCTTACACACATTCTAGGGAATAAAGAAGCCAGAATAATTTACTATACTTTGGATCATAAGTTGGATCAATTATCAACTATCTCTATTTTGCTTATATTAAAAATAATTGTGTGTGTGTGTGTGTGTGTGTGTGTGTGTGTGTGTGTGTGTGTATGTGTGTGTGTGTTCTTCTGTATGAATGTGACTTCGGAGGCCAGAATTGGATGATAGATGTTCTGATGATGGAGTTACAGGTACTTCTATCCCAACCAACATGGGTACTAGGAACTGAACTCTGATCATTTATAAGACGGCAAATGTTACTACCCATTCAATAATCTTTCATGTTATATTTAACTATATAGTAAGCCATGTAACCACAAAAGTGTTTTCAACATGTCTGATTAGTATGAATACATTGTACAAATGCACCCTCATTTGTATATCAATTTTAGAATGTGGGTATTCAGAATTCAGCCCAATTTTCCAATATTATCATCAGTTATCTATTTGTCCAATTGTATATGCCAAAATTAATTTAAAAGACATTTCAGGTCATAATATAATTTTTAAAACATCGTATCCATTGTCTTTGAGTGTATAAAGAAGAGGAATTAAACTCTATACCATTTCCATCTTGCAGGCTGACAGGATGTGTGGTCCATGGCTCACATCAAGGTGAGATTGTAACGCTTCACACAACTCTTTTGCAATTCAAAATGACTTGTAGATACTGCAGATTATTCTCATATTATATGACACTCAAACTTGGTAGTTTTTATTAGGTCTTACCTGAGTGACTGGAAAATGACAACCCCCACATATTTTGTAAATGTGACTCCAGTAGGACTCAAAGGACCATTCAACTTTTGTAGGTGATACATTCTAAAAATCTTATCCTTTCCTCTCCAAAGCATTAACCTGAGACCAACTAATGATAAACTCAATACAGTGCTCTATGATGGAGATACCATCCCAACTCAGACTATGAGGAAACAAAAACAAAACACCCTAATTTTGACCAGTGCAATATAGTCACATTGATTTTAAAACTTTTACTTCATTCAAACAAGGTATAAAATGTTGAAACAGAAGGAGGAAATGAAAAACCTCAAATAAAAATTGATACTGGAAGGGTGAAATTACAAATGTTCTTAGTCATTTAAAGGTAAAATCAAATAGCTTCTGTGGTTTCCCTGACTTGTGAAATATTCAATTATTGATAAAAAATTAATTTATTTTAAAGAAATAATGTTAATGAGAAATATAACATGGTAATGGAAAGACATGACTTTTTTATATTTTTATTTCTTATATTTACTTTATCTGTATATCACTTATGTCTCTAGTGCATGTTGAGGTCAAACAAACAAACAAAAAATAGGTTTGGATGCCCATGAACAGGATGAACCATGATATAGGAGCTGGGACCCAGAATTCTCCTTACTGCTGAGCCATTTCTCCAGCCCCTGGTTTTAGAATCCTTAGCAAAACACTGCTGCTCCTTTAGCTTTGAAATGCTGATTACAATTAGAAATAAAAGACTGTATCTTGGGTGTTTATTTTAAAATTCAAACAGCAATCAAGTGGCCAACTTTTGAGAGACTTGGGTTCAGTTTTTTTTTCCTCGTTCTGTGAGTGTTTACTATTTTCAATAACACACTAACTCGTTGTTCTGTCTGTCCAATCTGTCTTCTTAAAGTCTCCTTATCCATACTTTGTAGATGAGGATGAATACCCCATTAAATTTCTCCATCTTTCTTGCACCTCTCTCCAGTTCCTGAATTCTATTACCACAGCAACTCATTTGCATCAATATTCCTTCTTATAACACAAAACTCCCTTGAAAGCCAAAATTTGATTCTCTGCGGGTAAAATTTGTATCATGGTATGTTTCATCTTGGCATGGGCAGTTCAGTTTAGCAAGCAATAGAGCTCTTCAAATGCTAAACTCCATCTAAAACATATTAAAAGAACAAATACATGAGCTAACAGAAAAAAAAAATCCCCCAAAACAAAAAACCTTAACCATAATCATAAAATCATTATCATCACCTTTCCAAATCCTGAGTCTCCTGACTTGAGTAATGAGAATAATCAAACAAGTAAAGGAACATCAGCAATCCTATCTTCTAAAGTGTCTGACAGGAAACCAATGATGTGATCAGAAGGGTAGAAAGCAGAAATCACACAGCTTTAATCAGTCTTTGGGCAACGTTTCCAAAGTGGAGCAGAGAAAGCTGGGCAAATAAAAACAGTCCAAATAATAGCATTAGACTGTATACAGTGACCGAGGAAAAACAAATTGACAAGTCTGCCAGGCAGAGCCGACTGACAAAGAGCTGTTTCTGCTTTTCTCATCTTAAGATCTGAGGTTTAAAAAATGTGAGTATATGGGCAATACAAAGTGGACTTGTTTTCTTTTTTCTTCCGTTTCTTTTTCTCTCTCCTGCTCCTCTTACTTCTCCTCCTAATATTTCCTTTCATAAGAGTCAGGGATAGGTGGCCCTGAAAGGACTAGGAATTAATGTGATTAGAGTGCATGATGTGAAATTCCCAAATAATCAATAAAATATGTTGGAAAAGAAGAGAAGAAAAATAAATGTGAAACTTTCAAAATAAAAACAATGCCCATCTTCTAAGTAAAACATTCATCCAGGCTGAGAAAAGTCTTGTCTTTAAAATCCTTGCTGTGCAAACATGAGGACCAGTGTTCAGATCCAAAGGGAGTATGTAAGTACCAGCTATGCTAAGGGACCTGCTTATCACTCCAGCCCTGGAAGACAGAAACAAAGGATCCCAGAAGAAGCTGCTTAGCAAGATCAAACATTTCAATGAGCTCAAAATTTGACTGAGAGACCTTGTCTCAATGGGTTAGTTGAGGGATGACACAGAATGATCCCTGTCAACAAACTTGGACTTCTATATGTACATACAAGTGCATGTGTGTCTACATCTATGTGAGGACAATACACACACACACACA
>NC_034591.1:97535532-97572561 GCF_900095145.1 Mus pahari | reverse complement strand
AGTCCACTTAGACAGATTTAACTGAAGCCTATGGCAGTTAGTTTCAGAGATGGCACACCCTGCATAGAGCACGGAGCCTACTGGACTACTTGACAAGTCATTTTTAAAATAACAAAAGCCTGGATGCATAATGGATGTCCTATGGGAGCAAAAGGTTTAAATGAGCCATGTCCACTCCAGAGAATGGAAGTTTATGCAGCTACTTAAATAGGAATAAGGGTGAGGTTCAACCAATGCAACCCACAGACCAATTTAAGTGGTGTGATTCCTATGCTTATAAGTCTCATTGGGGTATAGTCACACTCAATTATTTAGCCATAGGGAATGGCTGATTTTTCTGATACAGTGAAGAAGTTGCCTCCTTGTGACAGATAACATCTGGAGAGCACAATTTAAAGTATCTGCTTTGTCTTCTTTTCAAAAACTTCTTATACAGACATGGAACAGGATCATTTGAGATATGTTTTTACTAGCTGGTACCCTGTAAAAAAGGAATGGTAGCAAACTCTGTATACTGAATATATATTTGTAATTAAAATGTTTATAGGGGAGGCATGTTTGAATGTAAAGGATGGGACCACACGATGTTAAAATGAACAGTTTCATCACTGACATTCATTTTTGCTCTTTTTTTTAAACACAAGATTGGGAAAGATATTTATAAAGAGAAGATGAAATAAGTTATCACAGAAGCTTATACCTTCAGTTGTGCAAACAATGGGGATAGCAGATGCATTTTCAGGAAAGGAAAATGGAGCCTTCTTTGCATGTCTGAGTGGAGAGAAGATTGTTAGTACAGGGCAGGCAGATTAGAGGACTGTGGAAGTCTAGTCCTAGAGTAGGGCAGGCTTCACATGAGTTCAAGGTTCTGCAAGGTTGATAGCAGCTCTTTGGAAGGGGGACAACTGCTCGTTTGAACAGGGTCTCACAAGAATGCCAAGTCTGTGACTTTCATCTGTGTTGCTTCAGCTAAACATAAAGCATCCGCTACGAATCTACTGTCTGATGTAGAAGCAAATGTTTCTCTGGATCTGGGTTCCCACTGTTGCTATAGGAAAGTCTGTTAGGTGTCTACAGCTGATGTCTCAACACCTCCATACCTTGCCAGATCAGCCAAATTAGCTATATTTTCAATCGTAGTGAATAGTGGAGAATAAATAATTATGATTTGAGCCAGATAAGTAACTTAGTTGGTCAAATGCTTGCCTGTAAATATACAAGGATATGAGTTCAATCCCTGGAATACCCATATAGCAAAGTTGTGTGTGGTGGCACTATAGAGGTACAAATGGGACAATCCTTGTAGCTTGTAAATCCGATAGCCTATCCTACACCAATACTGTGTTGGGTGACAGTGAGATGCTTGTTAAAAATTTAGCCTGGATGACATAGTTCCTAAATAATGACAACCAAAGTTGTTCCTGACCTACATACATATAATAACAAAAAGGGACATATATACCTGTATGTATACAAACATGCATATGCACATATACACAGAGATCAAGACAATATATTTTATGTGTGTATGTATCTCTATACATGTATATGTAGAAACAAAATATATACTTACATGTAAATTTATATTCTCTTTTTTCTTTTTATGATTATAATGTTATTACAACATTTCTCCCTTCCTTTTACTCTCTCTAAATCCTCCTATATAATTCTCCCCACTTGCTTTCAAACTCCTAGATCTCTTTTTTACTAATTGTTATTGCATTCATACATGTATGTGTATTTAAACTGGTCATTGGACCTAAAATAGGCATAAACAAAAAATATTTGGCCAACATTTATATTTTATGGAAGGCTTTCATTCTGATTGTGAATTTAAGCTTTTGATTTTGGCTTGTTATTTTTTTTTTTACAAAAATATCTAAATAAATATCTACATTATTTAAGGGTACCATGGTCCAGTTTGCTTAAATTACTTGGACTTCTTGAATTCAAATTCATTCTTAAAATACTTCCCCCTAATAGTGCTCTACAGTGGAAACTCAAAACTCTAAGGCCTGTGATTTTTTTGCTAGGGTCTTTGCTGGTATTGTGTTTTGTTTGTCTGATTTTTGTTTGCTTGTTTGTTTTGTTTTGTTTTTAACTACTTTTGCTTTCAGCTAATTCAAGAGTAAAGTGGAATCTGGGGCTTGGAAGAATTGCATAACACAGGACATGCCTGAGCAGAGAGCTGATGCAGAATAAAGGGCGGTGATCACTGTGGCCAGAAAGCAGGTGTAGAGAACCCTATTAGCATTTCCACATCACTAAAACCCTCATTTGCATGCCATTAAATTATAGGAGTCTGTTGCTTGCCTCTTTATAAAATTGTTTTCATTATCAAATGGGTCAATATTTATGAAATGCTTGTTTTATAAGATTTATTTTTATCTTTATTTGGTGTATGTGTTTCTGTGTGTCTGTGTGTGTTAAAGAAAGACAGACAGACACAGAGAGAGGAATCTATGTGCAAAAAAAAAAAAAAAAAAAGTCAGCAGAGGATCACCCTAGATCTTCTAGAGCCCAAATTATAAAAGGCTGACAGCTGTCTGACATGGGGGCTGAAAATCTAAATTGGTGGAAGTATTTTCATTCACTGAACATTTTCTCCAGCCTCACCTGTCTATCCCAACCCCTGTGTGTGATGATACAGCCAGTGACGTAGAAAGGGATTCTGACTATTAGTGCCCCTAAGTGTCTCCTGCAAAAAACTCAGTGATGAGTTGAAGCCTATGAAGAAGCACTAGAAAGCAATGGCTCATTCACTTATAAACCCAAGAAAAATAAATGAGATCTAAAGATAACATCTCTGGGACTTTCTTTTCTAGTAGAGGATACAAATTTATGAAAACTTAGAAGAGCTTGGCATATGGGATTGTTCAATGGGTGAATGCTGTCACCATCAATGCTGAGGACATAAGACTGATCCCCAGGACCCCATGGTGGAAGAAGAGACTCAACTCTTGAAAGTTGTCCTCTTGTCACATGAGGCCCACACCATGCACATGCCTACACACATACACACAGAACAAATACAAAATAAAAATTAAAATGTTTAACACTTAAGAGAATATTGTACATTAATGCATAAGAATGCTCACTTTTTCTTTTGACTCCCACCCTGGCCATCTTGCTTGGATATGAGGCAGGCAGAGCCTCTGGGGTTACATTTGTTTTTCTTTTCTCTTCCACAAATAGATAAAGATACAGACTACATATTATTTCTCTGGAGACTCTGCTAGGATTGAAATGTGGATGAGTTTCAGTTCCTCCACTGCCCCAGCAGTGAAACACTGTTACAAGAGGTGGCTCTTAAGAAAGGTTATGTGACTTCTACCCATTTCTCTGCCCCTATCCTGAATATCAGTTTAGCCTGTTTCTTTGTAGTATATACCTTCTACAACTGTGTGTATTATCTCACTATTAATGAGGTGTCCTTAAAGTTCCCTAATGATGTACAGCTGACCTGCATATTCCTGTGGTATTGCAGCCCCTTCTGGAATCCTGATTGCTTCAATAAGGGATAAATGGTGCTATTGAATTTGATTCAGCCACATCAACAAGATTGCAACACAATTATGTAAATGCAATTTTATTTTATTGACAGTACCAGATAATTTTAGATCTGTAGGCACAGTTTTAATTATCTACTTTGGGCTTCAGTTTCAGATTCTGAAATTTATGGAGCTGGGGTCCAGCTCAGTGGTAGAGTGCCCACCCACATACTCCAGGCTGTGGTTTCAATTTCTGATGCATAGAAAGTAAATCTAAAATTTAAAAACAAAGCAAAAGAAATTTCTCAATTTATTCTCCATTTGCTAATATAAACATATTGTATTGTTTATTTTTCTCTTTAATTAAAAAAAGCTTAATGAGCTGAGTTCTGCACAATTAATTATCTAGATGATAATTAAGCAGGCCACCACTTTCAAATTATGAGTTAAATTTTAAGTCTTTCCTAAAATCTTGCCTAATTCAAGGGAAATCTGTCTTCCAATGAGCATCATTAAACTAGATTTATAAGATATTTTTAAAATACAAATTAAATTAATCATAAAAAAGACGATGTGACATGGTTTCCTTACAATCACTAAATAATTAGTCCAGTCATTCAGAATCATTGTAATTATGTTGTTGGAAGGAATGGCATTTTTTTAGAGTCAGACCTTAGGGAAATGTTATTGCTGATATGTGGGAAGAAAGACAGGAAACAAGATTACCCCATATAATAGTGTTAGAAGTAGATATGATAGGGTCAGAAAGAGGATGGAAAGATGGTTCAGCAGTTTAGAGAGAGCATTTAGACTCTAGCAGAAGATATGAGTTCCAGGACACTAAACATGCACAAGGTACACATACATACATGCAGATAGATAAATACATAAATAAAAAATTACATAAACCTTTGTTAAAGCTTCATATACTAAGGTGATGATATTAAACCATTAAAGATGGGAGGAAAAATATCAAGAGAGCTGATTCAGACACCTTGTTGAACAGTCTTAGAGCTCTTGAGGTTGATAACCAGGCGTGCTGGGCTGAGATTACACAGCATTATCCATCTAAGAAAGGAAGTTTTCTTTCTTTTGGCTCTGTTGGTTATTATAGATTCTTTTCTCCTGAGGAAAATCTATCATATAGAAGTAGATTTTGAGTATGTTTTCATCAAGACCACTTTAAATAACAAAGTGCTACTGGGCACTAGAGCTATCAGTGGCCTTCCTCCTTTATTCCTTAGTCCTAGGATAATGATTACCATCCCTCTAGAGGTCCCTTTATGTATTTTCCCTATTTTCTTTGCAGGCCAACTGCAGGATCTCTTTATCCATTGCTACCTAGGAAGGATGTAAATGTCTTACCTTTCCAAGGGTTAAATGAGATAAAGAAAATCCCATCTTTAAAGAAATTTGTAAAGATCCCAACTGGCAAAAATCCATCCTGTTAGCATGTTCCTCAGATATTCTCTCAACATTGCAGTCTACAGTCAAAGGCTGTGGTGTGAAGACCAGCTATACCATGCTGAATTCTAACCACTCAGGTGTCCATTAGGAACACAATCCTACTGGTAACCAAGAAAATGTGTTTCCTTACTTCCTTAAGCACAGCCATGTACCCTTCTGTAGAAGTACAACTGTCTTAGTCCTGTTTGCTATTGGACTCGTCACCTGGTCTAAAAGGAAATTTGCAGTAATGCTCCCTCCCTTGGCCATAGTCTGCTCTCCTTCCTTGGGAAGATGCTTTTTGTTTTGTTTACTAGATTACACTGAATGTGTCTTATCCTAGTTGGCTAGGCAGATCACAAAGAACTGTGAGACATGAGGAATCCAGAGGGAAATCTCAGTAATAGAAATAGGTGTGTGTGTGTTTGTGTGTGTGTGTGTGTGTGTGTGTATTCAATTAACTTGAAATTCCTAATGTTAGGTGCTACTATTTTCAAAGGGCTCTTTAACGTGCCTTGTTTATTAGAGAAGTAACATATCTCTGAGGAGCTCCATCTGCTGTTAGAAGAAGCCTGTCTGAAGAAGACTGGACAAGGCATCCAGCTCTGAGCAGCAGAATGTCACAGGACTCATGCCATTGATTTTGTCTGCTCTTGAGATTCTTCTGAGTTGACTTTGCCAGCCTCCACATGAGGAATTCACCTTGTCTTACTGTATTTTATTTTGTCCTGTTTGGCTGTTGTCTTTTGGAGGCCTGATCTTTTTTGGAAAAGATAATGAAGAAAAGGTGATTCTGGGAAAAGTGGAAATGAGGAGAAGCTAGGAAGAGTGGAGCAAGGGAAATTGTGATTGGGAAGTATTGTATAAGCTAGTCTGTTTTCAATAAATTTTTGAAAAAAAAAAAGGATGTCAGTGAAACACAGCAAGCACTTCTATTATAACAACTAAGTTAAGAAAAAAACAAAATGTTTTTTTAAGAAAAAGTTAAGAAAAAGACAAAATGGCAGCATACAGCATGGACAAAATTCTTCACCAACACCTCATCTGACAGAAGGCTGATATCCAAATTATATAAAGATCTGGAAGAAACTAGACATCAACAAACCAAATAACCCAATTAAAACTGGTATACATATCTAAACAGAGAATACTCTACAGAGGAATCTCTAACATCAGAGAAGCACTTAAAAATGTTCAATATCTTTAATTATCTGGGAAATGCACTATGAGTTTCCATATTCCATTTGTCAGTATGGCCAAGATCCAAAACTCAAGAGATAGCACATACTGGTGAGGATGTGGACCAAGGGAACCCTCTTCCATTGCTGGTGGAAATACAAAATTTTACAACCACTTTGGAAATGAATTTGGCAGTTTTTCAGAAAATTGGTAGTTCTGCCTTAAGATCCAGCTATACCACTCTAAAAGATGCTCCACCATCCAACAAAGACATTTGCTCAACTTTATTCATGGAAGCTTTATTCATAATAGTCACAAACTGGAAACAACCTAGATGCCTCTCACTCAAAGAATGAATAAAGAAAATGTTGTACATTTTAACAGTGGGATATTACTGAGCTATTAAAAACAATGACTTTGTGAAATTTGCAGGCAAATGGATGGAACTAGAAAAGATCATACTGAGTGAGGTAACCCAGACTCAGAAAGTCAAACATGATATATACTCAAGTATATGTGGATAGTAGCCACAAAGTACAGGATAATCATGCTACAATTCACAGACCCAAAGAATCTAAGTAACAAAGAGGGCCCAAGTGGGGATGAGGGGTACTTAAATCTCACTGAGAAGGGGAATTAGAAGAGATGTCAGATTTAGATGGAGGGAGGGAACTAGGTAGAAAGAGGAGTAGGAGGGAACATTTAGAAGGAGGACAAGAGGGAGAGAGTACCAAGAGAGAGAACATGAATTAGTGTGTGTGTGTGTGTGTGTGTGTGTGTGTGTGTGTGTGTGTTGGGGGTTGCATCTCTTGGACCAGTGAGAAACAACTGAAACTCCCAGGAATCTATGAAGGTGACCCAAGCTAAGAGTTCTAGCAATGTGGAATATGTGGCCTAAAATGGCCATCTCCTGTAACCAGAAAAGTTTTCCCATGGAAGAACAGGGACACCAACCCAGCCACAAAGCCTTAGATCCACAATTTCTCCTCCCATCAAGATGTGCAGAGATAAAGATGGAGCAGAAATTGAAGAAACAGCGAACCAATGACTTGCCTAGTGTGAAACCCATGCCATGAGAGAGAAGCTACCCTTTTACACTATTCATGATATTCTGCTATACCTCCAGACAGGTGTCTAGAATAACTCTCATTTGAGAAGCTTCACCCAGTAACTGATGGAAAACAGATGCAGAGACTCTCAGCCCAACTTTTCATGGAGATTGGGAAATTTTAAGGAACAGTGTATGACAGACTGAAGGATACAGAGAGGTCAAGGATACCACAAGAAAACATACAAAATCAACTAATCTGGGCCCATAGGGGCCCAGAGAGACTGACCCACCAGAAAACATACATGAGACAGATATAGGCCTTTGGCACATACATCATCGTTGTGCAGCTTGATGTTCATAAGAGACTCCTACCAGCAGGAGCTGTATCTGACTCTGTTCCTATCTTTGGATCCTGTTCCCTTAACTGGCTGTCCTGCTTAGTCCCAATAGGAGAAAATGAGCCTAGTTCTAGATATGCCAAGGTGGGTTGATATCTGTCTTAGTCAGGGTTTCTATTTCTGCACAAACATCATGACCAAGAAGCATGTTGTGGGGGAAAGGGTTTATTCAGCTTACATTTCCATACTGCTGTTCATCACCAAGGAAGTCAGGACTGGAACTCAAACATGTCAGGAAGCAGGAGCTGATGCAGAGGCCATGGTGGGGTGTTACTTACTCACTTGCTTCCCCTGGCTTGCTCAGCCTGCTCTCTTATAGAACCCAAGACTACCAGCCCAGAGATGGTTCCACTCACAAGGGGCCTTTTCCCCTTGATCACTAATTGAGAAAATGCCTTACAGCTGGATCTCATGGAGGCATTTCCCCAACTGAAGCTCCTTTCTCTGTGATAACTCCAGCGAGTTTCAAGTTGACACACAAAACCAGCCAGTATAATATCCATGAGAGGCTTCCCTTTTTCTCGGCCTTTTTTTGAAGAGAGAGGGAGGACAGGAAAACAGTGAAAGATGATGTGGGATGGAGGGGCTAAAATGAGAGGAGGGAGGGAAAGCTGAGATCTGGATGTAAAGTAAAATAATTAATTAATAAAAAAAATACCCCCCCCCCCAGAGCTCCCAGGGACTAAACCACCAACCAAAGACTACACATGGAGGGACTCATGGCTCCAGCTGCACATGTAGCAGAGGATGGCCTTGGGGAATGCCAGGGAGGGGAGTCCAGCATGGGTGGATGTGTGGGCAAAGGCCCTCATAGAAGCAGTGGGATGGGAGATGAGATAGGTGGTCTCAGGAGGTGGGACAGGAATGGGGCTCGCATTTGAAATGTAATTAAAGAAAATATCTAATAAAAAGAAAAAAGAAAAAATATAAAATATATCAGTGAGTAAAAAGTGTAAAAACCTAAAATAAAACAAAAGGAAATTGTAAGAGAGAAAGAAAAAGAAGTAGTGCATAGCATACATCAACTGCTGGAATATTTTGTTATTTTATACTAATAGTTTATTATAGGTTTCTAGTACTATTACATTTACCAAATTATAAGTCAAGACAAATTTGATGAAAGGTCTTGGCTGTAACTTTTATTACCAGGTTCTTTCTAAATATCGCTGGTTATTGTGAGTGACCCCAAAGGCCCAATTCTCCCGCTCAGCTGACCTGAGCATCAGCTGGGCTGAGTCCTGACTGAAGACCTCTGACCTCCCCATTTTCAACAGTTCTTTTGGACAAGGTAATGTAATTGTAAATCCTTTATCTGCCCTTTGAGATGTAAATAGTTTTTAAAGCCTCTTTCAAATTTTACAGCACAGGGCTGTCTTTCTCAAGGCTCTAGAAACTGTCTTTGAAAGACCTTTCAGCTAGTTTTCCTGGGGCCAAAGGAGCAGAAGTCTGGCTGGAGCCTTGCCCTAAACTATAAAACAGGAAGAACACTGACTTTTGCTTGTATGAGGTTAATTAACAAACATAGATGTCCTGTAACTGCAAGCAATCTGAAATCTTTTTAAAAAATAATCTTCTAGTCTATTTATTTATTTATTTAAATTGAAAGAAGGAATCCAGTTCAGTGTGCCCCTAGCCCCTCCTTGAACAGCAATCTTTTAGTGTTCTGGTTTTCTTTAACAGCCAAGCAGTGCTCTGTCCTTGCACACACCCCACTCTGTAATTTGAGTATACCATGTGATTAAATCTCAACTTTTCAGTTTGTTTTCTTGTTCTCTTTGCTGGTGTGTGTGTGTGTGTGTGTGTGTGTGTGTATGTGTGTGTATGTGTGTGTGTTATTGTTTTACTTTAAATTTTTTATACTTTTATTTTAATAAAAACATGTGCATATGCTGAATCAGTAGGGATGCATGGCATGGCTTTATATGGTTAAATGGGACTTTTGTGAAGAAATTCAGCGGCACAAATTAAATATTTTCTACCCGAAAACACCATGAAGCAGCAAATTGAGACCGGCTACTTCCATGGACCTATAGAGGATCAGATTATCTTCCTGCTGGAAATTAAAATGACACCTGGAAAATAGCAGGAAACTTTTCAAGGGACAGAGTCCAAATCTAATAATCGTTTTGTTTAATATCATTGTGGCTTGAAATTGTATAGTTTAATTTATTTTTTAAAGAAGCATTATTGATTCATTTGCAGGGCATTTATTTTTCATTTCAGTGTACATAAGTGATAATTATAATTTGAACATGTGTAATGTCTTTCAGGATGATGGGGCCTTTCTCAAACACTCCCATTTGATACGTGACTGACATGAAAATCTCTAGACGTGATACTTGAAAGCTAGAATTGGCTTCTTTAGAATCCTAAATTCTATGTGTTAGCACATAACTGCGTTTTCCTTCCTTTACTGTCTATGAAGAGTTAGAATTATGAACAGTTTCACATACATGTATAGAAACCATGAATTAATTAGGTCCTGAATGATGGCTCAGAGTTAAAGAGCACTGGGTGCTCTTCCAGAGGACCCAGGTTCAATTCCCAGCCTCAAAATGGGAGCCCCAAGTATTTGTAGCTCCAGTTCCAGAGACTGTGGCACACTGAGATGTATATGCAACAAAATACCAAAGGACATGAATCTTGTTTAAAAAGAAAGAAATCAGGAGCTAGGTTTAATCCAATACTTTCAAAGTAAGTTATGGATTAACTAGCCTTTCCAGTTAGAGATTTGATCCAGTATGCTGTATTACGTTGTGCTATCATAGCTCCTTATATCCCTCCCAGCTATGACAGTTCCTAAGACTTTACTTTGATACTTTCAAAAAACAGTGATCAGTTCTAGTCAGCTTTTTGTGCAATATAATTTGCTTTTTAAACTGACATTTTCTTACAACTAACATATCCTAGATTTTTGATAATAATAATAAAAAATCCCAGAAGTGACTCTGGACCAGTAGTAGTATATCCTATAGCCTGTTTATAGGTCCCTGTTCATAGGACAATGTTACATGCTCGATTTTCACAGTAGACTGTACTCTAGAAGCTGTCATGGTAGATGCTGGCATCAGATAATCCTGAATTGTTTGTGTTAAATAATTCAAATTCATGTGATGCCTGTTGAGTAGTGAAGTGAACTGGCTTGGACCTGGGGAAATGGCTTTCTCTGCAGGAGTGCTTGCTAAACAATCTGAGCTCAAGACCTCAGAATCCAGGTTCTAAAGGAATGCTGCTCATGACCATTAACAAGTAGGTGGCTGAAGAGGGATCTTAGTATCCTCCTCTCGCTTTCTTATAGTGCCACACACAGGATACTTCTCTCTCTCTCTCTCTCTCTCTCTCTCTCTCTCTCTCTCTCTCTCCCTTTCTCCCTCTCCTCTTCCTCTGTCTCCCTCTCTTTCTGTCTCTGCCTCTCTCCTTTCTGTCCCTGTCTCTGTTCTCTCTCTCTCTCTCTCTCTCTCTCTCTCTCCCTCCTCTCTCTCCTGGCCCATATCCACCTCCATATGTTTTGCAAATTTAACTCTTACCTTTTTTTACAAATATTCTAAAGGCAAATAACATGTTTTTAATGAGTTGATATTTATTTTAATGGCCACATATTAAAATATGCCTGTGTTGTTAAGGACCTGCCCTAAATTTTTGTGAAAATTAAATGACAGTTAACTCATTTCCTCTATTCGCTCAATTTAAATGTCTACCCCTTTAGCTGTTAAGCCCCTGTGTTTCTTAGTGGGGAAACTGATACAGAGGGCTTGTTTTTAATCTCCTTTTCTTATGCTAATGTGTGGTGGGAAAATAAGGTTGAGATGGGAATTACACAGGCTTCAAGAATAACTTGGGGAAGAAAGCAAATGGTAAAATGGAAACTGACTGACCTTAAGTTACATGTCACCAGAGTTTGTACAAAAAGAAGCTAGAATATGCGAGAGGCATCCAGATCCTTCTTATCTGGACAAGGTTTCAGTGCTGGTCAGTGTCCAAGTTCCTTTGAGCCTTTCTTTTAATAGATTATCTCCATTCCTAGGATGTCTTTGTGTCTCTGCTCAGAGACTCAAGAATGTAGTCATTTTTACCAGGTACTCTTCAAACTCAGTCTTGTACGAAGACAGTGGGAAATAGGGCCATCCAGGATGTCAGGCTTTCTGGTAAACAGATGTTTACCAATGTCCCTAAATATAAGGGAAAGCAACAGGAAAACAGCACTTTTGATGTGATTTACAACTGGATTTAAACAGTAAGGTTGTATATATTCCGGAAACAATAGTGATGCACAGATGCTGGGAATGTGGCATGAAAGCTAACTGTGGGAGAAAGATGTTCTGTTCACTCCCAAAGGTAAACTCATACAGTTTTAGATGGGGAAATATAAAATCAAATCAAAATTCGATATCAAAGCCTGGGAGCCTGACTTTATGTATGAAGGTCACCAGGCTTGATTTCAGCAATGCCTACTTAGAGAGGAATTCCTTTTACATAAACTTTCAATAAAGTGTGGAAAGAGAAAGGTCAGACTCTACCCCACACTGATTATTTTTTATGGAACATCCTCCTGGGCCTAGGGCTCTCTATCTCTTCCTCTCTCTCCCCTCTCTTCTGCGTTGTCTTTCAACTCTCCTAGACATTGCTACTCACTCACTGTTTCCTATTGCCTTTTGTGTCGATGTCAGTTTTTCTGACTCTCTTTATGTTTGAGTTGTAAAGGACCAAAATGGCAACTACCACACACAGTCCTAATACATTTTAAACAAGAGACCCAAGCATAAAAGTAGCATTAAAAGTTACAGTGGTTTCTCACATTTCAATCTGCCAAAGCCAGCTGTAGCTTA
Source organism: Mus pahari (assembly GCF_900095145.1). Classification (NCBI taxonomy): domain Eukaryota; kingdom Metazoa; phylum Chordata; class Mammalia; order Rodentia; family Muridae; genus Mus; species Mus pahari. Next base: position 97,560,170 of record NC_034591.1, on the reverse strand, counting down.
GCCTTATGCTCACCCTTCATCCCACAAGGGCGACCCATCTCTTACAAGTTGGTCTTATTTGAAAAATGAAAAAAAAAAAAAACTTTTATACATCTTAAACATGACTTTTTAATCTCTCACACTGTGATGATCTCAAAGGTATCCTGAGGAATGCTCCACAAAAGTCAAGTGAACATGAGTTTCTTCTCCGACTTCTTTAAGAATATATTTTTATACGGAGATTCATATCTGGTCAATGTATGGAGTATAAAAAACACTGAGTGCTCAGTGGTGAGTAGATCAGCTGTACGAACCTCCCATCACCCAAGGTTTGGGGAACTTTGCAGATGAGAGGACAGAAGAATTTAACAACCAGTGATCGGAAGAACTGTGGTATGCTGACTCATCAGTCCGCTCTAACTGTGATTGCCTGCATAGGATCAAGCTGGTCATCATCCCAGCCTGGATCTGGGAAAGAATCTCCAGGTTTCCTCATTATAGGAGAAATTATTGGGAATTTATGACTGCTAAGGGGAAAAGAATCATTCTTCCATGGGAATGGGGCCATTCGTCAGATACCACATTGCCACATACACTTATGCATATGAACAGCACCAATTGAATTCACAGGGTCATTAATAATTTTTTAAAAGTAGACTCAAATTTAGAAGAGACTTAAGAGGGAAGGGGACAAGGGTAGTGGATGTGGGTAGCAGTTGATTGAGTTGATCAAATTTTATTATATAAATGTATGAACATTTCACAGAGTGAAACTATTATTAATATATATTTGACTGTTATCAACCATTTATCTAGTGTTATCTCCATATTTATTATATATCAATTTCTAAGAAGGATACAAAGAAACAAACCAGGAAAGCATATGGCTTGGAGTTGATAGAAAAAACTGGAAGCCAGAACAGATCAAACAAACAAACAAACATAAAGGTAGCTATGGGTCAACGATAATATACTTTTTATAAGACATCCAGACTTTTTATCTTAGCATAATTTTAGTACACATATGCATATATATGCTCACTTTCTCATATTTAAAAATAACATGCGTATGAAATTCATCATAAAACCAGCTTGAGTTAAAATAATAAATGTGAATATTTATTTAATAATATTACGTTGGTTTTTAATTGAAATGCATATGCACATAACACATAACACGCATTGCTGAGGTTTCCTTTTTCACACTAACTTTAGATTCTTGCCTACCTCATTTTTCACACTGTTTGATAAGTGTCGATATTTGATAAGCCACACTGAGCTTTGTAAGAACACAGGTTAATAACAATAAAATATATAGACTTTGCTCATGTCAGGGGAAAATATCACCTTGTCTAGTTTCTGGATAGTTTTATTAAAAGAAAACTCTACTGAGAGGGGATATTGAAGAGAACTCATAACTTTATTACAGAAAGCACCATCTGCTGGTTGGTAGAAACAGATATATTTTCCATCTGTCTGTCCTGAGCTCTTTAAGAAAGTATTAGGAAACTGCCTGTCTCCTGCACTCCTGGACAAGTCTCCTTCTGCCTGCAGAAGTACAAGCCACAGGAACAGGAGGGAAATTTTTTGGTAAAATGTTTTAGCCTATGCATGTGCACATGCAATGTAAATCAATACTTTAACTTTGCCTCTTATTGGAAATCTTAAGAATATAAATGAGAACATTTTCTGATCTAAATCCATCTCATATACCCAGGAGGTAATTACTGGTTTTGAATCCCTCAAAGGAAACACTTCAACATCTAAATGAAAATGTTTTAACTATCAAACCTTAGCAAAAGTATGTGTCATGTAAGTATAGGATGGATAAAGAAAAATCAAATAAATCTGTGTCTATGCTGTAATGTTAAATGAGAGCGAATTGAGAATGTCTTTGTACTTTGTAGACATGCTTAGTCATGTTCAAATGGGATGTGTGAATTTAACTTGCACAAGAAGAAAATGATGTTTTTATTTTTTAAGTAACGATCATCATGCAAAGAATAAATATAGGTATTTTTTGAGATTTCAAAAATATAGTCAAGCTTCATTTTAGGAGACTTTACAGACAGTGTAAGTATTGATCCAGTAGATTATAATGGCTCAGCAGTTAAGGGCACTGACTGCTCTTCCAGAGGTCCTGAGTTCAGAGTCCAGCAACCACACGGTGGCTCTCAACCATCTATAATGAAATCTGATGCCCTCTTCTGGTGTGTCTGAAGACAGCTACAGTGTACTTCTATATAACAAATAAATCTAAAAAAAAAAAAAAAGAAAAGAAAAAGAAAAAGAAAAAGAACTGAAACAATAAACAATGATATCTAGGATAGCTGCATGGCTTTGCTCAGATGGAAGTACAATAACATTTATTTTCAGTATTCTCTGGGAGCAATTGAAACAGATTCTTGCCAATTGAAAATTAAGATGTAAAATTCTGATCTGTAGGAGACTAAAAGTTAGCTTTTAAACAATAAATTCCTCCCTCCTTTATACATAGAGAGGCTGAGTGTCAAGGGGAATTCAGGTAAAGTTACAGTGTCACATGTAGATGTGAAGCGATTTCCTTTAGGCTTGTGTTTCTAGAGGCATCTCAGACTCTATGAGGACTTTCAGGTATATTTTCTGAGGATTGAGAAGATGCTGTTAGGGGACTCAGTTCCCTTGGGTATGAGTAAAAAACCTCTGACTCCTGTGCTGTCCCTCTTTACCATTCTTACAGGGTTGAGAGGAGGCAGCCCGTGTAACACAGCAGTCATGTTGCATAACTGACAGTAATGGTGCGCTTGGCTTTTCTGGATATTCAAGTCACTTTGTGACTAAACGCTCAAGGCTTTGACATAAGCATTCCTAACAGGTGTTACTCCACCCCCTGCAATAAAAAAACAAGACTCCATTTTGACTAAAATGTAGAGTGCTTTCAACCATGCAATTAGTATATATCTTCCTAAATATTGGAATGCTTCTGTCTCCAGCTAGGGATCGGATGCTTCATACAAACCCTGAAGGCAATGATGGAAGTAAAGGGTTGGCATAGTTTCATAGAAAGCTGCTTCTGTCATAAACATTTACTTTCACATTTTCTAACATCAATAGACAATGCCAAGCAGGTGTCAAAATTAGTATGAAGCCACTAAGTAGAGCTGGGGGGGAAAGGCTCAATAATTAAGAGTACTTGATATTCTTTCAGAGGAACTTTGTTCAGTTCCCTAGACCAATGCCATGCAGTCACAATATTTTTCCCTCTAGCTCCAGGGACCCTGGCACCCTCTCCTGAATACAGAGGCATAAGTACTCATGTGCAATTGTCCCCAAACAGCGCCCCCCCCCACATACTCAATGAAATCCAATATCGATTGTCTCAATAATGTTCAAAATTCCTTATTGCATTAGTCTTGCCCAGGATGTCTCAGACAAGAGTTAGTGGCCATCTCTTTGGAAAGAGACTGATGATCTCTCAACAGCCTCACCCTGGCTTTCCAACTCTCTTCATGTAATGTCTTCACAGCATCACATGACCATTTTCCACTGACCACGGTTAGTTCTTGACCTAAAGTCTTCCAAATAGTAAATCCAAGAATGTGTTTCCTTACTGGTATTGAGCAGTATTATTTCTCTGATTTTCTTCTGTCTGAAGTCAAGCTGAGAGAGAAGTGGTTTATGGTAAAACTGGCACTACCAAGGAGCAAAATTGGTGAATACAGAACCATCTCAAACTTTATTAAGGCTGGTTTGTTTGTAATTTTTGTTTGTATTTTTTTTTTTTGGCCAGGAGCCTGTGCCATAGCAGCACTTTCCATTTATGTGAACCACTCATTTACATTTATTTCTTATAACTTAGCTTAACATGTGTTTTTCCTCCTTGAGAAAAGAAATCTGTAACCTCAATGGCAAAGGGGGTAGCTATTGTGACTGCCTTGCTTCCTACTGTCACCGTGCCATGTTCAGTGCTACTGTGCGAGGCAGTTTCTTTTGGAAAAACCTAATTCCAAAAGAAAGTGCACAGAACCAGTGACATTAAAGGATTTCCTCCAGATCACACATCTGAAAGACAATTGAGATGTTCTTCTTTGAATGTTAAACACAGGTCCTTAAACACCAAACAAGAATATTAGAATATTAACCTGAACCTTGGCTTCTGCATTATTTGCTTAGTAGTCTTAAACAAGTGACTTGAATTTAAGCCTCAATTTCTTCAAACAAAAACTTAGAGCAATAATAATTTCTTGTTTTTAAACATGTGTTCATGTGCATGTGCGTGTGTGTGTGTGTGTGTGTGTGTGTGTGTGTGCGCGCGCGCGCGCGCGTGTGTGTGAGTGTGTGTACAGCTTGGGTGTCGGTGTGCCAGACACCAGAAGGGGCATTGACTCCTTGGGAGCTGAAGTAACAGGTGATTTGGGGCCACAGTGTGAATCATGCGAACTGAACCCAGATCTTCTGAAAGAATAGCAAGTACATTTAACCTCTGAGCCATATCTCCAGCTCCCATAGGTTTTAATTTACATGGCTATCAAGAAGTTAAAGCAAAGTGAGAAAAGTACCCTAGGGTAGTAACCACACCATATCTAGTAGGTCATTCTTACTTTTTCTGGGTTTGCATTTAACATTTTCCATCATAAGTTTTCTAACAGAATAAAAAAATCTTCAGATTCATTACCAATGTCACAAAATAAGCAGGGGTCTCATAGAGCTTAGATTAGCATGACTGCAATATTTCTAGCTTTCTCTCTACATCCCACAGGCACTTGGCATGCTTGTGTTTTTCCTTGACAAATGTTTGCTCATCTCTTAAACTGTCTTAAATAAGAGTTTGGGGGATGGGAGAGAGAGTAGCAAGTGCAACAGAGATGAGGATTTTCTAGTTTCTTGGGGCTTCATGGGCTTATGGGCTATTGAGCATTTGAAAGGTTATGTTCATAGACACACACACACTCACACACACACACACACACACACACACACACACACACACGCCTGTGTGTGTGCACGTGCATGTGCATGCCAAAAACAATATGCAAAACTAAAATGGAGGCAGGAAAGTGGTGCCTCAACTCTAATCTAGGAAGTAAGAGGAAAACATTTCAACTAAAATTAAGCAACAGTGGTAGGAACCAAAGCCATATATTCAGGAGAAACTTTGTTCTCAGAACTCTGACTTTATGGAGCTGAAATAAATTGAAGAAGAAAAGAGAAGAAACTGGAAATGTTACAAGCAAAATCATATGGCACTGTGGAAGGTATGTTATGGATTTGAAGATTCACCCCAAGAGTCTTAGAAAAGGCGAAGGTATGATTTCATTTTATGTAAAGTCAGTCATGGATAACTTATTATAGAATAAATTGGATAAGCATAACAAGTACATTTGCAAGGACAACTAAGAGGATATTTAATTGACGTAAGCTAAATCATTGCCTCTGTCACAGGTGATGATAGTGTAGTAAAGGCCAGTTGCTAAACCATCATTTAAGAATTTGAAATAATAAAACTAGACCAGAAACCATATACAGTTCAAAAATAGAAACTATGATATCCATGTATTTATCTCTCATTATTGAACCACCAACTAACTTTTTTGTATTTGCTTGAGTGTTTGTTCGGTTTTTATTTTATTTTTCTTTTGTAGGGGGCCTGGGTGAGTTGTGACAGGGTTGCACTCAGTAGCCCGAGTTGGCCTCAAACTCAATGTGCAATCCAGTCTGATGTAAGACACAAGTCAATTTTCCAGCCTCAGATTCACAAATATTGGGACTTTTTCTGTAGTGTCATATCCAGCCTAAATTAGTTACTGTTAATGTCACCTGCTAGCTTTATATTTACCATTTCTCTAGAGTCGAAGAAAGTCATTCTTCATTACTCAGACCAACATTTAAACAAGACACCAGCAGAAAATCTTGTCACATATATCCCTGTCTCCCCCAAAATATAAAATAATAAATAAAACAGCCAAACAATTTCTCATAGGCTTCTCAATTCCTTTACCAAAACAAATTTTGTATGAGCTCAGGTAGAGCCTGTCATAGACATGGGTTCAGTGAGGAACACATTTGATTTGAGACCTGTATGGGTTAAACAAATACAGATGTCAAGTTATTCCTCAGGTGTACAGCTCTGGATTTAAGAAGCGGATGGAAATAAAATTGGATTGTGTAGATATCATAAAGAGTAAACACATCAGAGAAAGGAGAAAAATAGCACAGGGACTGGGTCAAGACCCCCTTCAAAGAACCAGAATTCTCTAGGCACCATTTATTAACGGAATGCTCTGTACTCCCTGTAAGAACCATTTGATTCACGCTGAGTTGGAAAATTTACCTCCTTGACTGGTGTAAGGAAGATGATTGTTTTTTACTTGTATCAGTCTGTTTTTTGTCTTTAGTTCCTTGCAGTGCATATTGCTAAAATTGTGTGATAGTTTCCTGAAAAAAAAAATGTATGAGACTGAAAAAAATGATTTATTCAGGATAGAGACATAATTTACTAGTTAAAAATTTTGGTTGTTCTCTGCACATGGTAGCTCACATCCATCTGTATCTCTAGTTCCAGGGGGTCTTACAGTATCCTCTGGCCTTAGTAGGTAGCAAGGACACATGTGGTGTACAAACATACATGCAGCTAAAACAATTGTAAACATAAAATTGGGAGAATTATGTATTTATATATATATATATATATATATATATATATTATATGAATGGCTATATGCATTTATGTATATCACATGTGTGAATTGCCTATGGGACCAGAAGTTCCATAAGGCAGAAGTTACTGATTATTGTGAGCTACCAGATGTAGGTACAGGGAATTGAACCTTTTATCTCTGAGTCCTATATTTAATCCCAATGCTTTTCTACTTCTAATTAAAAGAAATATCTTAGGCCAAACATCCAAATTATGGAAGCTGAATGTAGGCCCCACTGAGACTGCCCATCATTTGCTTCCAAACGGATCTAGATCATGTAACCATAAAACATGGGGACTTGGAAGTTGTGGAATCTTTTACTTTACAAACCTTTCTCCAGAGAAGCAGCTCATCCTGTTTTAACCACATGGATGGCTTCTACATGCCCAGAGGAAAGGACTATAAACAGAGATCTAAAGAGATCCTCATAGAGAGGCTTTGCTAAGCTTCTTGCTTATTTCTACCAGACACTCTACCTTTGTTCTTCCATAAGACATTATCAGTTTGTGGATTCTCTTTCAACTGACACAGTACATGTACATGGTTACCTATTTCTTTGAACCTCTATTTCTTCCATGAAGTCTGTCCTATCTTGAACATTCATATTACATAAATATGTGTGCTTTTATCTTATTAATTTGCCTCTTTTATGTTGGACCAAATCATTAGCCTGATATGATAACAAAAGAAAAAAACTTCCCAGGCACCAGTGAGGTGAGATGTCTCAGCAGATGAATGGACTTGTTCCAAAGCCTGAGTACCTGCATTAGAACCTCAGACCTCAGATGGTAGAATCAGAGAAATAACAACCACAAGTTGTCGGGATCTCCATAGCTTGTGTGTGTGTGTGTGTGTGTGTGTGTGTGTGTGTGTGTGTGTGTGTGTGTGTGTGATGGTGTTCATATTGAAGATTAGAGGGAAAATATCAGGAGTCAGTTGATTCTCTCCTACCATGGATTCCAGGGATCAAACGCAGGTCAGCGATCTTGACTGAAAGCACTTTAGCTTTTCAGCCATCACCATCACTAACCTTAAAGTTCACCTTTCAGAGATGAATGTGATGAAGCACCAGGGAAAGCTATTCTTCTTAAAGTAAATGTGGACATTTCATGCTAATGACATTGGAATCACAATGTTCCTAATTGTATCCAACTTTTCACAGATCTCATGGAACCTAAATATAGCCATGCATAAATTAAAATATCTCTTGTGCCTCTTCATACTGGGCAAATCACTACAAAATAATAGCAAAAGATGAAGTCAAATGAAAACTTTGATATGAAATTTATTTATATACTTAGAGCTTGCTAACATTATACAGTGCATGAGAGTAGAATTCTTTTTTATTTTTCCAGAATAATCAATAGCATATGAAGAGCAATAAAGAGTTATTTGGCTATGCATAATAAAGATCATTATGCAAAGTTGCTCCATTGTCATAGCATATCTTTCTCTTCATTTGAAGAAATCACTTAAATTGATGTAAGTTCCAAAAAGAAGGACAAAGGCTGTGTGTTGGTCAGATGGAAAAGAGAGACAGAAGGTCATGGAACCCTTCATCATCGCATGATTTATGTCTTAGCAAGGTTGGGGAGGTGGGAGTGGGTGGGTAGGGGATCACCCTCATAGAAGCAGGGGGAGGGAAGATGGGATAGGGGGTTTCTAGAGGGGAAACTGGGAAAGGGGATAACATTTGAAATGTAAATAAAGAAAATATCCAATTTAAAATAAAAAGAAATATAAGGCATCCTTTGTTAAGTTTTTGTCTTTACTGCATTTAGTTGTAGGCAGACCTACCTTCTCTAGACAGATTGCTTTTTTGGCAGAAAGAATTGTTCACAGAATAGTTCCTCTTAAGCTCATCATAATAATTGTAAGTTCACTATAAATAATTGCATATAAAGATGAGGGGAAATAAATGAAAGGGTGCTGATGACATTGCTCAGTGCTTAAGAATGTTTCTTGCTTTTGTAGAGTCCTAGGCCTCACACTGTAGCTTCCCATCTCCTACATTACAGCACAAATGGGTCCAAAGTATTCTTCTGGCTCCTTTGAGTTCTGCCCAAACATGCACATACATGCTGATACAAAATACACATAAGAGGAAAGTATATTTCCTAAGGAGTGAATGAACTGAAGAAAAGAAAAAGAATCACCCATGAAAAGAAGGAAACAGTCAAGAAGAGTAAAAGGGTGAGGAAGGGGGAGGGAAATCTTAAAGGCGAGAGAAGGGTAGCCACAGCAAAAAGCAGGATTAAGACAAACAAGTCACAAGGATGTGAAAATGTAGTAGGACAGAGAGGTATCTTGCCAGATTTTCTCTTCTGTGAACTTATACCAGGGATCTGACTTTATCAAAATATGTGTGTGGAGAGACAGGAGACTGACTGCCTTTCTTATTACACATTGCTATAAACCCAAGCTGACCTCTTATTTTTGGCAATAAAAGTTATAATTTCAGCAAATCGGTTTTATCCATTAACTCCATGGCCAGCTTGATATAACCTCAGATTAAGTTAAATTTAAAGTCCAAGTGAGCTCAAAGGTGCAGGTGAAGGTTGTTGCTATTAAATATAAGGGAATAACAGCAGTGTAAAATCCTAGCCACATAAAATCCCTGCTCACGAAGCCATGACAGCTTGCCTGTTCTGCCTGTGACTGCTGACAGAGAGTTCACACTTTTTTTTTTCCATAGAGAGTCCTGATGCTTGCTGCTTGGGTTGACAATTTTCCAAGGTGTAGCCCAAATGGGGAGATATCAGTGTCACAGGGACAGATGTCATCTTCCCTTGTTCTCAGCCTTTGCTTCCTCTTTCTTCCAGCCTCTATTGTGACCCAATATTGTGCCACTGGAACAATTCAAGCCATGGTTTGAGGGCACAAGAGTTGGAGCCTTACAATTGCAGTTATTAAAACTATAACTTCCCACAATGTATTATACATTCATGAGCAAAACGGGAAGCTTGGGAGGAAGAGTAGAGTTAGCTATGATGTATGGTTTACAAGCCCTATATTTGGGAGAAGCTACACAGAACTCATCACAGGTGATTTATTCCTGGTTAGAGATTTCAGACCACACCATGGACACCTAAAACGAAACAAGTTGATGAATGACTTCAGTATTTTACCCCTGATATCTCAGAAAGATATATTATTAAGCTCTGGGTATAGAATTCTCTGTAGCAGACTTAGGGCAACTGCATGGGATGGGGTAACAGGTAGAGATCCAACAGCTGCACAGGTACTTGGTTTAGGATATTTCTTTCTGGGCTCAAAAAAATCAATACCCCCGAAGAACAGAGGGACCAGGATGCAGGTGTTACAAGGTTAGGTGATTAACTTTGAGAGTCTATTTGATTTCATAAAGAAACATCCAGGGGAATTGCAGGAATTAGCTTTGAGTATGTGTTTTAGCACAATTCCAGAGGGGATTGCTTGGGAGAAGAAGAGCCACTCTAAGTGCGAAGAGCATCCCATGGTCTGGGACCCTAAACCAAGAAAAACTGGGCTGGGGGAGGAGCTAGGGAGTTGAGTGACAGGATTCCTCTTTCTCTTTTCCTTGGTCAACCTAAGTGTGAGTTAAAAGCCTCATTCCCCTGCTGCAGTCCTTTCTCTACCATGACCAACTGAGCCACTTATAAACAGGAGCCAAAATAAACCTGTTTTCTCTTCAGTTGCTTCTTGTCAGGCATTTGTTCCCAGCAATGAGGAAAGTCAGGAAATAATACACAAGGGTAGATAACTCTATTACTATAGTAATAAGCTAAAAAATCTTGTTTAGCTCAAGGCAATGAACTTATTTCATCAATGAATCTTCCAGATGTTGAGTAAGGGGCTGACTGGGGCTTGCTGAGACATGCCTGAGCACAGGAGGTAGAAGGCAAAGGGAGAAGTTTTCACAGACCACACCTCCTCTTGCCTCTGAGCCCAGGCTTGATTCAGCTGGAACTTCCAGTAATGGAGTGAATCATTTGGGTTTGATTTTAGAAATTTCACTTGGTAAATTAATGCCACTTGTTGGGGGGGTGACCTGGAAGGACAGAACGTAGGTGGAGGATCTCTTGTTCAATGCAGATTAGACATTCAGCAAAAATTTGCTTTTTATTTGATTATTTTCTTGATTATGTTCAATGTACCCACATGGTTCAAGTAACTTGTTAACTACCCACAGAAGAAGATGACATGAATCCAATTAATCGTGCTCTATTGAATGTTGTTGATTGCAATCAAAATGGTGACATTTACAGTATTACTAATTGTTTATATTTTGTTGAGTGGTGAGAATGTTCTCAATGACTTTTATTCTATGCTAAGAGCAACAAAAAATCAGTTTCTAAGCAAAACTCTAATTCTATGACATGTTATACAATAAAATCATGTGTTTAAATATAATATTCTCTATGTACTTATATAAAGAAAATATACCATTATGTACTGGTTGCTATCCTTAACTACTAAATAATAAGTTCTTTTATTTTTTGCTTTTATATCATCTATGCTGACAAAGCCTCAACTTTCAAATCAAAAATGATTTTGTGCTTAGTGGTGTTTAAAATTATTTTCCTTTGTTCTTGAGAATTTTATACATCGATACATAGATGATATTTACCAAATTTCTCCCCCAAATTATCTCCTTCCCAATTTCATGTACTGTACCTTTTTGGATAACTGAGTAGGTTTAATTAGTGATGCCCATATACAATGAATTCAGGGACAAATAATGGAGCATAAGAAATCTTCCAATTGTCCAATGTACAAAAAGGAACGTGTCTCCCAACACTGCCCAAACCAGTCTCCAACAGCAATCAGTTGCCAATAGCTGTCATCAAAGTAGTATAAGCCTGGAGTACAATCTTCTTCATCCATGCATCTGCTCTTCCTGAGCTTGGGCAGGTACCCAGAGATGCAGTGAGCTGTGAGCTTATGAGAGCAATGGTCATACAATGTCCAGAAGATGCAGTTCTACTGTCATTTCTACAGCTTCTAAATACTTTCCTTAAAAAACATAAACCATAGATAGTTTCATGTAATTCCTTCTTTGTGGTGAATTGAATTTCAGGCTTCAGCATTTCATGATTCCTTTTTTTTTTTTAATGTTACAAGAAAAGGAAAGGATAAATTCTCAAAATATCAAAATGGCATTTTATCAATTAAGGATAGAATGTGACTCAATTTAAAGTTTCTGTGTACATATTATGATTCATTAACACTCTGTTTCAGAATGGCACTGATGCAGTTCAATCAATCGTTGGCATAATTGCAAGGAAAAGGCCACAAACGGGAGGTGGCTTTAGAGACAAAGTAAGCTCATTACAGACCTAACTGAGGTTCCGACTGTGTTCATGTTTTGTATTGTCTTTCTCTGTGGCTATTCAGCTTGATTTCTTCTTCATGCTATCATGTTTCCTTTCTAAATTCAGATTTATATTCTTGAGGTGGTACAGGCTTGGCAAAAACCATAGGAAAGGCAAAAGAAGAGAAGTTGCCTCCCCTATACCAAACCTTGTAGGATTATATATCAGCCTCAACTGATAACTGGTGTTTGTTGCCACCTTAGATGAGTATAGAAGAACAGCCTATTATCTAATTGCCTGTATGGTTTCTGTGAGTTCCTTTACATCAGGTGCTATTTACTGGGGTAACAAGCGAGAAAGGATGAATGTCCAGGCCCACTCTAGGATGTGGAGAGAGAAAGGCCAATCAAATGCTGGTTTTTAAGAGACAGTCTTGCAGCTAAATGCTTCTGTTGGAGATGTATTCACAAGAGAGGAGCCGCTCTTGCAACTGAAAGTGAAGAGTCTGCAAGATGCATGGGCTTCTCCTCTGAAGTGATGTAATATACAATACACAGAAACCCTTTGTTGTTTCATGTAAAGTAAGCCCAGAGTAAAACTTTCTGTGGAAAAAAAAAAAAAAAAAAAAAAAGGATTTGGCAAGGGACATTTGAGATCTTGGATTTTTTTCATCAGTTGATCATTCTTTTCATTTTTTTTTTTTTATTCTTCTCTCATACAATACATCCTGATCCCAGTCTGTCCTCCCCCCAGTCCTCCCAGTTCTACCCTCTTTCCCATCGCCACTCTCTGCAGATGCACTGATCCTCCATTTCTCTTCAGACAAAAGCAGGTCTCCCAGGGATATCAACTGAATATGGTATCATAACGAGGTGTAATAAGACTAGGCTGAAACGCTCATATCCAGGATAGAGGAAGTAACCTAGTAGGAGGAACAGGGCCCCAAGAGTAGATAATAGAATCAGAGATACTCTCACTCCTACTTTTAGGAGACCATATCTGCAGTTATAATCTCATAAAAATTAATGATCATGAAGATCAGATATACGAATATCAGCTGTCAAGTGGACATGATCTAGAAGAATCACCTAGGAGATGGACTTCTCGGAATGTCTGTAGCATAGCATCTTGATTTCATTCACTGAGGTTGAAAATATCTGGTTACCGCGGATGCTATCATTCCCTGGGCAAGGGAGAAACTGAGCCAAAATCTGGGATATATTCATTGTTTCCTGCCTCTAACTAGATGGAAAGTGACCAGCTGCTTCAAGTTCCTACTTGTTTGACTGGGTCCCTTCCATGGTGGACAATAGCTGTGACATAAAACACTCTTTTTTTTCCTTTAAGGTCCTTGCATCAGAGTGTCCATACCCACAGCAAAGAAAATACAAGAGTAGCCAAAACTGCTAGATTTGCAAGTATAATTTCAGTATTTAATCCTTTGTGTTATGTTGGCCAAAGATTATATAGGGAAGGGATGGTTGTTTATATGTGTATAAATACAAATGAAAGCTTTTATTTCGATATTCTCAGTGCTTGATATATTGTTATATACAGGAAAAGGTACATGTATTCAGTAAACTAAACTCAGTGGTAGAGCACTTGTCTAGCCCACACCCTGCACTAGGCTCAGTCTTCAACAGCACAGAAACGAATGCACCTTGATATCAAGGCAAAGTGACAAATATTGTCATGAATAATACAAATGTCAATATGTTTCCTGGGAAGAATGTTCATTTTCAGTGTTCTAGAAAAATCTATTTCAGATTGTAAACTGTCTAAATTCCTTTATTGATTTTTTTTTTCAAAATACAGGGGGAAATTTAAAATGTAATCTGACAAAACACAAAATAAACATCATCCCTCGCCTTTTATTTTTTCCTTGTACATTTATTGGGAGTCTTTCAATTAGCAGCAGTTCAGACACAAAGAAACCAAACAGTGAATGTGGCCTTTCCAGGGAATATAGTGAGTTTTTACTTAAGGATTTCTTAGAAGGGTTACTGGAAAGAAGATTTTAAAATTGCATAATTAATGGCTGGATAGATCAGTGGTTGAGAAAACTGGCTACTCCAGCAGAGCAGCTGAGTTTAATTTCCAGCACTTGGCAGCTCAAAAGCATCTGTAACTTCAGTTTCAGAGAAATCTGATGCTCTTCTGTGCATTACATACAGGTGGCATATATATATATATATATATATATATATATATATATATATATATATACACATGCTTGCAAGTATATATATACTTTATACATATATATATATATATATACTGCCCAGTTAATCTATAACTGTTACAGTTATGAGAAAACATTTTAGAACAGATCTTCTCTACACTATGAAATTAATTTTGTATTAATGTCCCAAACACAGTTCTCTATGAAGCTGAAATATTCCTACTGAAGATACAGGCAGTGTTCTAGAATTTCTTGACCACATCAGACATCAATTTGCAGACATGCAATATTCGTTCATTAAAGTCTGGGTAATCATACAAGCCTCTGTAGGTTTTAGGTTAGGTCATAGGTCCATCTGCTCTCTTTTTGTGTTAACACAAAAATGACTCTGTAGCTCTAGATTTGTTGCATACTTTCAACACATAGTTGGATTTCTTTCAATTTGTAAAATATTATAGACACTAGTAGCTCTGTATTCTATCTCTCTCCTAAGCAATATAATTGCTTAATTTTAGTCCCATAGTCTTGTGGTTATTCACATTTTGATTTTGGAGCCTCTCGTCTCCAGAGAGTTTAGTGTGCATAGCTTCTGTCTGCAATTTCGCCATCCTTCTCATGGCATGGTGCTGTAAAGAGGAGCCATGTTTGAGTCAAAACCAGAATGACACTGGTTCCTTTTGCTGCAGTGTTCTAAGAACTGCTAAATGCACGTTGTGCGTGCTTATTTAAAATGCTGACAAGGCAAACACAACAGATACTTAGCAAATAGTAGTGTTTTTAATTCCTCCCACAGGCATAGGGATTGAACCCAAAGCCTTACATTTGTTAGGCAAGCAGTCTAGCACTGAGCCAACTTCTCAACCTCAGAAGGATCAGTTTGTAATTAAATACTCTCCTCACTTTTTCTTTCTGTAGCCTCTATAGAGTCTTCTTTATCTTATTCTTTGCATGTTCTCATTTTAATGGATCAAAGTTCTTATAGAGAATTATAATATTTTAGCTTATGACAAGTTGTGCATTATACATTTTGCCTTGTTTTAACATCCCCCAAGTGACTCAATGTGGAATGAAGACTTTTGTTCTATTGTTCTAGACTCAATAGACTTAGAATGCTTAGAATAGACTTAGGATGCTTACCACATCCCACTTTGATGTCAAAATTACTAACATGCTACAAAGCAATCCATTAGAGATGCAGATTCTATGAACTCAGCACCACCTCACTGGTCCTTAGATCAATTTGTGTTTTCCTGGATTACTCTCTAACACAAGCATGCTCTCTCCTCAGGACCTATTTCACATCTTACCTCTCTGTGATGCTCAGTTAATGTTTTCCCATAACCATGTGTCCATCTTGAAGCTTTTTGTTCCATTGCACTCGCTCAGCTAAGGGTTATCATGATCAGTTTTCAACACCCCTGCCTCATCAAAGCATTCCCTCTCCCCTTATCTTTTGCAGTTTCTTTCTATTATACTGTATTATTTTTAAATTAGTACTTATTTTACATATATGATAATTATATAAATGAATCTAATTTATAAAAAGGCAGGTTTTTTCCAGTTTTTTTTTAATCTTCTGAACAGGGTCTTTCTCTGTAGCCCGGGCCACCCTAGAATTTATTTAATAGCTTCATCTGGTTTTAAACTCTGGCCAGTTCTCCTTCCCCTGCCTCTAAGGGCTAGGATTATGGACATTAGTTATCATACCTTATTTCATGACTATTTTTAATACTTGTGTGTTTCTACTGCCTATCTTTTATCTGATACACAAAAGCATGTTTTCTGTAAAAAAATGAATACATTAATGTTATTCTTCTAACTCTCAAAAATTTAATTTAATTTATTATAATTTTATTATTGTTGCCTCTTCATTGTGATAAGAGGAAATGGTTTTACATATCTGCTCACAAATTTCTGCATGTCTTTTGAAACAGTTAAATGGAAATTTCTTCCAAATTCTCAATATACACTGTTATAAACAATAGAAATATGCCTTCTTTTCCTTTTTCATCCCTAACAGACTAAAATAGGTAATCAATTTTCTCATATGCATCTTCTTTTTTATGATAAGCTTACATATTAGTTTGTTAACATACTTAATTCTTTACCTTTTCAAAATAAATTGTGAGGACCCTCTCATTGGAGACATCATTATTTAATACAAATACTATTAGGAAGCATGGTCTTTGAAGTCTGGCAGACGTCGGTATTTACACAGACTCTGACATTTTCTAGTTGTTTGGTCTCAGATGCCATAAGCTCCAGTTTTTGAATCTTTAAATAGGAACAAAACTCTGCTATCCCCGTGTGACTTGGAGCTGAGTTAGGGGCTGCCATGGTATCCTGTGTTTGAGGCTGACAGCCGATCTCGGAACATTTTCCTGGCACAAAGGCATGCCTGACCTAGATGTGCTTGGCAGGTCCATATTCTCTTCTGGGCACAGCCTTCTGGGCCTCATTTATAGCTTTAACTCTGTCTGTATGTTTCACTTGGAAGCTACAGTGATTCTTGTAAAGTGTCCTTTGCTAATCTGTCAGTTTTAATACCTCCTGGACATCAATGTGAGAGTTGACTGCAGGGCTCAGTGAGCATTCGTCTGCAGATGGGCTGAAAGCAGAAATTGCAGGCAGTGTATGTCCCAAAGCTTCTGCCTCGCCCCTCACCTTGTGCCTTTCCTGTCTTAGCACACTGTAGCACAGTCTTATCTGTAGACAGAATGTGGATGAGTAGGGGTGCCAGGTTTCTAATAGAGTTCACTTACAGAGGCAAGCGTCTATCAGATTTCTTCTGCAAATTGGAGCTTGTTGACTCCAGAATAGTTATTTTAGGGCTGGAAAGATGGCACAGTCAGTAAGGTGTTTGCTGTGTAAACAAGAGGACTTCTGTAGCACCCCCAGAATATTTTAAATAACTGGGCAAGGCAGCTCTGCTTCTGCTTGTTACCCCAGGTCTAGGAGAGGTCTCTGGGACTCTCCCGACAGCCAGCATGGTACAATTGGTGAAATCCTGGCCAGTGGGAGTTTCTGCCTTAAAATTTAAAGTGGAAGGGACCTGAGTAAAAATAATTGAAGTTGACATCTGTATCCATGTGCATTTGGACATAGGCATATCTGTACACAACTGAATGTGCTATACAGATATACAAACATAAACACAGTTTTTCTGATCCTTCCATGAAATGACTTACATGAGGACACATGTGCTCACAGCATTTCCTGTGGCACCCTCATTTTTTCAAGCAGCTAAATGATAAGTTTATGGCCAGTTACTCTAAGATGTGTTTACAAGTTGTTGAGGCAATCTTCAACTGAATTCTGAAAACTCCTTAAAATTATGCTTTGTGCAATTTTCTTGTATTAATTTAATGCATTATGGATATGGTTTATCTTTTCTTTCTTTGTGCCTTAAAAATGCTGGAGGCTATCTGGATTGCTGAGCACCCAAGATCAGTACGGGCTTGCAATTGTAGACTTAGCTTTAAATACCACTAATTTTGTAGCTAAGTAGGATCTCCTTACTGAAACTTCTTTTCTAGATTTGCTGTAGTGAAGAATGCCATACACCACCTATGTGTTCATATTTTGAAGCCATGGTTATTTAAAACTGTTCTTATTTTTGGAAATCAAACACACAAACACACACACACACACACACACACACACACACACGTAGTTTCTGTGACTGCACTACAGGGACACATTATTTGTCCATTTCATACTCCTTGTGAGATGTAGTAACTTAAATGATATTTCACTTTTATCTGATAAGATACCAACTTAAAAATGATTTTATTACAAAATATGGCCCACTAGAATCTTATCATGCCACCAGCAGAAAAAATCCAAACACATGCATATCCAAAGAGACATTATATATACCCCACCTGATAGCCTATGTACCAGACAATATTAGAATTAGATATTCTTGTTTGTTTGTTTGTTTTTGTGGGTTTTTTGTTTGTTTTGTTTTTCTTTTTTTATTTCTTTTTTTTATTATTATTTTCTTTATGTACATTTCAAATGCTATCACCAAAGTTCCCTATACCCGACCCCCGCCCCTCCTCCCCTACCCACCCACTCCCACTACTTGGCCTTGGCCTTCCCCTGTGTTGGGTCATATAAAGTTTACAAGACCAAGGGGCCTCTCTTCCCAATGATGGCTGATTAGGCCATCTTCTGCTACATATGCAGTTAGAGACTCGAGCTCAGGGGGTACTGGTTAGTTCATATTGTTGTTGTAAGAGAAGGTTTCTTTGTGTAGACCTGATTGTCCTGAAACTCACTTTGTAGACCAGGCTGGCCTCGAACTCAGAAATCTGCCTGCCTCTGCCTCCCAAGTGCTGGGATTAAAGACATGTGCCACCACTACCCGGCTAGAATTCGAGATTCTAACAGGCATTTCTTATGGGGTAGTTGCATTCTGTTTTACCTATCACATTATTACAAGAAACTAGGTTCTTTCCAGCTCCTGGCTATTCTAAATAAGGCTGCTATGAACATAGTGGAGCATGTGTCCTTATTGCAAGTTTGAACATCTTCTGGGTATATGCCAAGGAAGAGGTATTGCTAGATCCTCCGGTAGTACTATGTCCAATTTTCTGAGAAGCTGCCAGACTGATTTCTAGAGTGATTGTAACAGCTTGCAATCCCACCAGCAATGGAGGAGTGTTCCTCTATCACCACTTCCTCCCCAGCATCTGCTGTCACCTGAATTTTTGATCTTAGTCATGCTGACTGGTGTGAGGTTGAATGTCAGGGTTGTTATGATTTGCATTTCCCTGATGATTAAGGATGTTGAACATTTTTTTCAGGTGCTTCTCAGCCATTAGGTACCCAATCACTAAAGAATTCACATGATATGTACTCACTGATAGTGGATATTAGTCTAGAAACTTAGAATACCCAAGATACAATTTGGAAAACACATGAAACTCAAGAAGAAGGAAGACCAAAGTGTGGATAATTTGTTCCTTCTTAGAATGGGGAACAAAATACCCATGGAGGGAGTTTCAGAGACAAAGTTTGGAGCTGAGACAGAAGGAAGGAGCATCCAGAGACTGCCCCACCCGGGGATCCATCCCATCATAAGCCACCAAACCCAGACTCTATTGCATATGCCAACAAGATTTTGCTGACAGGACCCTGATATAGCTGCCTCTTGTGAGGCTATACCAGTGCCTGTCATATACAGAAGTGGATGCTCACAGTCATCTATTGGATGGAACACAGGGTCCCCAATGGAGGAGCTAGAGAAAGTACCCAAGGAGCTGAAGGAGTCTGCAACCCTATAGGAGGAACAACAATATGAAATAACCAGTACCCCCAGAGCTTGTGTCTCTAGCTGCATATGAAGCAAAAGATAGCCTAGTTGGCCATCATTGGGAAGAGAGGCCCTTGGTCTTGTGAAGATTATATGCCCCAGTACAGGGGAATGCCAGGGCCAGGAAGTGGAAGTGGATAGGTTGGGGAGCAGGGCGGGGGGATGGTATAGGGGACTTTTTGGATAGCATTTGAAATGTAAATGAAGAAAATAGCTAATAATAATAATAAAAAAAAACTAGCCTGCTTTCCTTACCTGAGAACCACACTTGTGACAATTTGAACAAACTTGATTTCAGAACATCTTATTTTAGTATAACACCTCATAGTTGGAAAACACTATGGCTTCTTTTACCAATTCATTTAGGTCTCATTCCAAAGCCAACTTCTTGCAAAGTCTCCCTAACAACTTATGCAGCCTTTCTCCTTCTGCCTCACATTTATGCTCTGGTTCTCTCTCTTCTCTGTTTTAATCAACAGTGATTAGTATCATGTATTTACTTATTTATTTTATTTATTTTTTATTACATGTCTTCCTCCTATAATTCCATAACAACAGTGTGATAGAAGCAAATGTTTTTCTGTTCTCCAAATTGGCACCTGGAATGGAGCAAACGTGCCATAAATATGTGTCAAATGCATAAATAGAAATATATTTTCTGTTCGTGATGAACTTGTTAGTGCTTTCAATTTATAATAAGGAAAACTGAGTTTGCAAACAGAAGGTCATATGGTAAAGATACAGTTTCTAAGTTCTTTGTTCACTGACTATTCATTCAGCTCAACATGGGTGACAGATGCACAGATGCACAGACTGGGTAGATAGTAAGTGACTGCCCCCCCCCATTTTTCTTTTCACCTGAAAATGGAGGAAGGGGAGACAAAGAATGAACTTAGAGTTATGGCTCTGCATTGAAGAGTATTGCTGGTCTACCAGAGAACCTAAATTTAGTTCCCAGCACTCATAATAGACAGATAGCAACTACACGAAACTGTTAATGCTCTCCTCTGGCCTATGTAGGTACTCCCACATGCAGAGCACACACACACACACACACACACACACACACACACACACACACACGTTGAAGGAATACACACACACACGTTGAAGGAACACACACACATACACACACACACACACACATATATTCCAGAACTAGACATAACTCTAGTGTCCCTCAAATTCATATTTACTGAAGCCAGGCACATATTATGCTTCCCAAGAAAAATAAAACTGACTCCATGCAATTTTTCCTTCTCCAAAAACCTGTTGGTTTCAGGATATGTGTGTATATGATACTTATATTTTCAACCTTGAATTGCTAATGAAAGCAATAATAGATGGTAGTTAAGAATGCAGCTTAGGTGTTGTCTGTACATGGGCTATGTTCTTCTATCTGGGCTGCCTTGTCTGGCCTCAGTGGAAGGGGATGTGCCCAGCTTCACAGAGACTTGATGTGACAGTAGAGGGATACCCAGGGAGCCCCTACCCACTCAGAGAAGAAGGGGAGGGAGTATGGGAAGAATTGTGGGAGGAGGTGACCAGGAGGGGAACAGTGAATGGGATGTAACATGAATAAGTTAAAAAAAATTAAAAGGAAAAAAATGTAGCCTAAAAATCAAAAGGGAATAACTCCACAATTTAAAAATTCACAACTTAGGAGTAACTAACAATCATTCTACATTCATAACTTTAGTGAGAAATCTTGGATAACAATGAAATCTTCCATGTAAAACTTCTCTGAAGTATTGCATGGCTAAATACATGGGAGGAATTAATTATCGTTGGCACATTGTAACTCCTGGCACATTCTAGGCAACAATTGTAAATATAAAT
Organism: Mus pahari; assembly: GCF_900095145.1. NCBI lineage: Eukaryota > Metazoa > Chordata > Mammalia > Rodentia > Muridae > Mus > Mus pahari. Next base: position 97,538,879 of record NC_034591.1, on the reverse strand, counting down.
ACAGAAATAACAGTAAGTTAATTGTAATAAACTCATCTTCAGATTGTTGACCTTTAAACATTCTCTTATTTGTACACGTACAGAATTAGGAGGGGGTTAGAACTCGGATGAAATTTTGAGTTGGGAAATCAACTTAATACAGAAATGAAGTCATTTACACTGTCAGTGTTTATATTCTCTTGATGAATTACTTATTGTCCATCAGACATGATTGTAAATTGTCCCTCATAGCTCACAATTCCAACATTCTTTCAAAGCATCTGACACTACAAGTTACTTAATAGGATAAAAATATATACCTTGTGCAGGAAGTATGATCTGCATTTCAAAGTGAAAAAGACTTAGTTTTTAAGTTAGTAGGTGGAAGTATATGTTGGAAATTTTAACAGTGTATACCACACAATTTCATAAATTACTTCTGAGTCAGAGAACACTCAAACAAAACCCCTGATATAAAGTTATTCCAGCTTGAGATGATTCACCTGCAAAATGATATACTGTAAGTCTTACAGTATAAGAATATAATGACATAGTTTGTGGTATTTTCTCATTATTCCCTGCACTGTAAAGAATGTAAGTGTCCATTTACTCAAGAATCCTGTTTTAATAATGAACATGAGTCAGCCCTTCTTCAAATTATACAGGACATCATGAAGTTTAGGGTTCCATCTTCATAGTCTAGCCAAATTTACCTAAAGTTCATAAACTATGATCTCATTTCTTTTAGATTTACCATTTCATGTTCAGAATCTGTAACCAAACTTCGGAGGCTATTTGTTATTACAGCTAAAGTAGAGACCTACATACTCTTTTTTGACATCCTTTCCTTTTAACAATTATATAGTTGAATCTTTAGTGTCTCTCTTTTCCTTTTTTCAAACTGTCTCATATACCCCTCCTGGCTTTCAAATTCATTGCCTTTTTCATTAATTATTATTATACATTCAGCTTCCTAATTATAACCTGCATATAATGTTACTTGCATCCATGTCCTCAGTGCTGACCATTTTAAGTGGTCTCCCTGAGGAAGACTGTTGCTTCTGTTCTCAGCCTTCTCTAGCTGCTTGTTGTTCTTTGTTGGGTTACAGCCAGAGACGCTTCCCCATTCGCTTTGTCTACTGTTGTATTTTTTCAGGTTGTGTTTGGGCAGTCATGTTGGTGAGACTTTATGGGTCTACCCTCAGACATACTGGGAGACACCATCTTATACAAGTGCTTATCATATTCTTGTTATTAATGGATGCTAAGCGTTTTTATTTATTAGTACATTAACCTTGTGAGGCTCTTCTTCAGAACAACACAGTACATTCAATTAGTATCTTTTACACAAAAGGAAAAAAATAAAGGCAATGGCAATAGAAGTAATTACTGAAAGATCTTGGGCAAATTGTTTATATTTTACAGGAGTAAGGAGAAAATATTGAACAATGACATTCACTTGACCATTTTAGGAATGACCAGGAATCTTCTAGATATCAGGTGAGGGATAGAAGTGATATCTTTACAAAGGGAAATCAGTTTAGCAAATGCTCTTTGGAAGAATTTCTTGTTCCATCCAATAGCTGACTGTGAACATCCACTTCTGTTTTTGCCAGGCACTGCATAGCCTCACAAGACATAGCTATATCAGGGTCCTTTCAGCAAAAACTTGCTGGCATATTCAATAGTGTCTGCATTTGGTGGCTGATTATGGGATGGATCCCCAGGTGGGCAGTCTCTAGATGGTCCATCCTTTTGTTTCAGCTCCAAACTTTGTCTCTGTAACTCCCTCCATGGGCATTTTGTTCGCTATTCCAAGTACCCAAGGAGCTGAAGGGGTCTGCAACCCTGTAGGTGCAACAACAATATGAACTAACCAGTACCTCCAGAGCTCGCGTCTCTAGCTGCATATGTAGCAGAAGATGGCCTAGTCGGCCATCATTGGGAAGAGAGGCCCCTTGGTTTTGCAAACTTTATATGCCCCAGCACAGGGGAACACCAGGGCCATCAAGTGGGAGTGGGTGGGTAGGGGAATCAGGGCGGGGGAGGGTATAGGGAACTTTCAGGATAGCATTTGAAATGTAAATGAAAAAAAATATTTAATAAAAATGGAAAAAAGTGAATTTCTTGTATGGAATAACAGTTTGTGAAAGACAGAGGACTTTCTAGAAAATGCAAAGTTCTTGTGATTTACATAGAAAATATATCTAAATATTTTAAGTGTTCTTGATCAGTGGAGCAAAGATTAAAAAATACCAGTTAATTGAGCAAGTATTTGAATATATTTGTATATTGTAGGATTTTATACATACTTGTGATACCCATGTTCTACATCAATGATAGTGGGCACAAGGGAATAGTGCACAGGTGTGCTTTTCTAATTCTTGAGCATAAAGCAGTCTTCACAATGAAGAATCTTGAAGAGTTGATTCTAGACTGATACAAGTGGATACAAGAGGTGGATTCTCTGTATCTAAATATTTCCTATTAAGGGTCACTACAACAAAGAACATTTGTTGGATAATCATAAGTATGGAGGGCTATTGTTATTAATTATTTCTAATTGGTAGAGGCTGGCAGGGCAGCTAAACATCCTATCATGCAAAACCCATGAAAAATATCTATCCGTCTTAAATATTAAACAGTGCCTAGGCTGATAAGCTTGAGATGAGTAAAAGAGTCAGAGCTTTGAATTCAGACAAAACCTAACATTTCCCTAATCACACTAAATAAGTATGGCAAATTGAGCAAATTCTTTAGTATGTCAAGAACTCAGAAACTTTATTGCACAAATAGGAATGGTTTAATTTGGAAGGTAAAATTTACTTTAAGAAAGATAATATAGGGTTGGACAAATAGCTTAGTGGAAGAAGGTTTGCCTAGCATGTAAAAAGTCCTAGGCTCTACCCTTTGTGCTGCAAAAATAAAATAAACTTAAGTAAAGTCAAAAGTATTTGTGTTTTATTTATGAATTTTCAGAGAAGCTCTATTTGCTGTGTTTCTGGTAGAAGATCATATGCTTATGACAAACAGGATAACCTATCAGTTCTTCCTAAGATTTGCTCAAGTAAATTCACTCTTAGGATCCTATAGCACCAGCCACAAGTAAACTCCTAAAGAGTTGTAGGGTGCCTTTTAAAGGGGCCCAGTCTTCACAAGAAAGGGCAGTTCTTTTCTTTTCTTTCTTTCTTTCTTTCTTTTTTTTTTTTTTTTTTTGAAGTTTGAAACATTTAATATGAAACAAGAGAGAAGGAATATCTTAGAATTATTTCATGTAGCACTATATTCTCTGTCGACATACAGCGTGGTTTTGTTTTTGTCATTTATTTATTTATTTGAAATATGTAAAACAATGTCTTGTTTTCTTT
>NC_034591.1:97509512-97534153 GCF_900095145.1 Mus pahari | reverse complement strand
TAAGCTATTGGATGGAACGCAGGGCCCCCAATGGAGGAGCTAGAGAAAGTACCCAAGGAGCTGAAGGGGGCTGCAACCCTGTAGGTGCAACAACAGTATGAACTAACCAGTACCCCCTGAGCTCGTGTCTCTAGCTGCATATGTAGCAGAAGATGGCCTAATCAGCCATCATTGGGAAGAGAGGCCCCCCGGTCTTGCAAACTTTATATGACCCAGCACAGGGGAATGCCAGGGCCAAGAAATGGGAGTGGGTGGGTAGGGGAGCAGGGGTGGGGTGTATAGGGAACTTTCAGGATAGCATTTGAAATGTAAATAAAGAAAATATCTAATAAAAAAGAAAGAAACCTAGAGGAAAAATAAATTTCAAAAAAAGTAGAGAAGTAGAGAAGGAGAAGGAGTTGAAGGAGGAGAAGGAATAGGAAGAAGGAGGAAGGAGGGGGAGGAGGAAAAGGAGGAGGAAAAGCAAGAAGAGGAGAAGAAAAGGAAAAGGAGGAGGAAGAATAAACTAATGGTAGAGGAAATACCAAGGGTGTGATTGTCATATAACAGAGAATTGTAATGTAATCTACTGATGTGTTTATTCAGCAATTACTTGTTTATTGAACATATATTACATAACAATTATTATGGGAACAAGCTAATATATTCATCTTAATTGTGAAAAATAACTGCGGAACCCACGTAACGTAAGAAAGAAAGAGTGGGCAGAACATTTGTAGAGAAATGTCATAGCACTCGTGTAAGACAATGCAGATGTATCTAGGAAGCCCGTTAAACGGTAATCAGTCTCTGTGCCCTGTGCAGTAACACCAAGTGAAGGCACAACGTTATCTCCGTGATCAGCTTCTAGGAAAATGACCATTACCCTTGGCAAGAATATAATGATGATGTGGACTAACAATTACTACTGGGAATAAGGAAAAATGACAAAGTTGCTCTGGAAACAATAGTAATTTTCTTTATTGAAAAATATTTGCCAAAATGAATTTGTAATTTCACTCTTAGTAATTAATTATCTAAGATAAATGCAATTCTGCAATAACAGAAACTCATATTCAATGTTTTCAGTGGTTATATTTGTCAACACACAAATACAAACACACACATACACATGCACACACACACACACACACACACACACACACATGCGTACACAATGAAGACAGACTGAATGTCATTCCTGAAAGAATAGCTAAAGAAATCATGGTGCTTTTTGCAAAACAGTATTATTTACCCAACAAAGATGGAATGAATAATAAATGTACACAGCATTCAGAATTTCAAAGGTACTATCAAGATGCGTGTCATATGTGATAATGTGTGATTTCTTCCTAGGGTATCCGAAAAGGGTGACTAAATGAACAAAATCAAGGCGCACGAGTTGTTTTTCCTAAAGTATGTAGCTTGCGGGAGACTGTCAGTCAGAGTAGTACTTGACAAGATCATTGAACGATTTTATTTCCCAATTGGCAAGGTGATTGTATAAGTTTGACCAAGAATTAAACTTAGGGGATAGCTTACTGAGTAAAATGCTTTAGATGCAATCATGGCAATTGACATTTGATCCCCAGAACCCAGTTATAATTGTTGTGTGTTGGGAGGATAGAGAGAAGTGGATTCAGGAAAGTCACTCGCCAGAAAGCAGACATCCAAAGTTAATGGAATCTTAAAAATTATATCTAAGGTTGTCTTCTAGCCTCTGAACACACACACACACACACACACACACACACACACACACACCCCCACCACCCACCAACACCAATAACACACACACACATACCACCACCACCACCACCACCACCACCAACACCACCACACCACAAATACAGACATACTACACACATACACACACATATGCACACACTTCACAGAATGATCAACAGCAGCAAAGAGAACAATTTTTACTTTTTGAAAATAAATAATTTTAAAATAAGATGGAAAGCAAGCTATTTAAATTACTATATATGCAAAATCAGTAACCATGCTAAAATAAATTTTATAACAAATAAAGGTTAGTCAATGAAAACAGATCATATTGTGGAGACACCATTCTAATCATTCATCCCTAAAGGTTAATAACTAGTTAATAAAGGGATCTACCATACTTGTTTATTAAAACTTATACCTAAATATAGCCCGTGTAAATTCATTAGGCAATATATGAAACATTGACTGAATTACATACATTTGGTACGATATTCATAGAAAAGTCACATCCCAACAGGTCTTAGTGGCACACACCATAAATACACACTTGGGATGCAAAGGAAGGTAGTTTGAGGTCACTCTGGACAGCTGGAGCTATATAATGAGATACTGTCTTGAAATAAACAGACAAACAAATAATCTTTTCAAACACATTTAAAAATTAAAATAAAGCATTTAAAAAAGCATAGAGTGTAATAGTATATATGAAGATGTGTGTGGGTCCTTGTAGTGACATGAAGACACAGACAGCTAGGACAACTATGACAAATGTAGTGTTCTTACAGACTGTTTAAATCTTGAAATTGTAAAACATCCTTAACAGTTTTCAAGACTCCCTGAGGAACTCTACCTCTGTAAATCAGACAGAAAGTAACCAGTAAATAGTACAAAGTGCTTTTTTTGTAATGGAGGAGGTGCCATATTGCCTAGCTCAGTAAAATGTAAATAAGCAATAACCGAATTTTCTCGACATAGTGATAATGCATTAAATTAATGCCGAACACTGCATCAATACCTAAAAGGAAGTAATCACAATAGATTTTAAAATGTATTACAGAGCAAACCAGTAGCTTATAAACCTTTAATATAAAATACAAAATAAACATGTATGTGTTAAATGTATATGTACAGAGCATAATCTTCTCTAAACTGGGCTTGAACTCACCATGATTCTGAGAATTAATTTGAATTCCTGTTCTCCCTGCCTCCATCAGTTTAGTGCCTGATTCAGACATGTACTGCCGTAGCTTACTTATAACATATATAGCTTTCAGTTTTAGAAAGCTATAAGAGCAAATTGAATATATATATATATATATATATATATATATATATATATATATATATNATATATATATATATATATATATATATATATATATATATATATATATGAAAGAGAATATTTTATAATACATATCTCTGTATTTTGTATGAACCCCAGAGAGTAGGAATCACCCTGTTTGTCAGTCACAGAACCTCTGCTCTCCTGCACAAACTCACACTGTCACCTCCACTCCCCAGGGGTGCCTCAGTACTGGACATCTTGCTTTCTGATTTCCATTTGCTTTGATCAATATAGAATGCCTGCAGAATTGACCTGAAGAAAGGTATTGAAGGTATTTATTCCTCGGCTTGCCCCATGTTGTCTGTGATTTGATAATGGTTTCATGACCTGACCAAAGGCTATAACTCCTATCAAGTGAGTTAACCCTGAAGCTGTAGTTTCTTGGGACATCCAATTATCATGACCTCTTGTTTGGATACAGTATGTATGAAAGCTTCACAGTGCATAAACACTGGCATATTTTGTCTCCCTCCTGCCTCTGTAAGCATCACCTTTGTTCAACTCTGTCCTTAATCACCTCATTTTCATTCAGTTATCTGCTCCCAGATACAAAATAAAATCTTTGCAAAAATACTCACACTGCACCAAGAGCATTTGATAATTATAGTGGCCATGTACAACAAAAACTATATTAAAAGTAAGAATAGAAGACTAATAAATACATGCAATAGTTAAAAGAGCTCTAAAAGCATTTCTTTCCAGTGATAACTGGAAGAGCACAGTGTGATGCTTATCCCCATTTGCTATGTAAATGATGTACTGGAGGATTTGGTGAGACTAGTGGGAAAACATAACAATAAAGAAAAGTAGAGAGGTCCCTTGGTCTTGTAAACTATATATGCCTCAGTAAGGGGAAAGCCAGGGCCAAGAAATGGGAGTAGGTGGGTAGGGGAGCAGGGGCGGGGGTAGGGTTATAGGGAACTTTCCGGATAGCATTTGAAATGTAAATAAAGAAAATATCTAATAAAAAATAAAGTATAAAAAAACAGAAAAGAAAAGTAGAGATTATATAATGCTATTAGCTATGACATTAGAAGTTAGCAAAAGCCATTGACTTGTGTACCTATCCTGACATACACAAAACAAATACATCACAGATGAAAACTGAAACCACTCTCATTTCTTAGAAAATTTCATAGAAGTAGCAAAATATTTATCCAAAATTAAAGGGGAAAATAAAAGTAGAAAGTTTTTATGAATGACTAATCTAAGCATAGCTCAGAAGAAATGGCAGTTCTTGGATACTTTTAAGGTGGGAAGAGAAGTTATGCTCTTGGACATAAAGTTTATTACCATTCTTCCTATATAGCTAATACTAATTTAGTTAACGCTATATTATTTCAGTATTGTCCTAGAAAAAGCAACTAGTTGTGATAACATTATTGTTATTTTGATGTTTGTGTATGTAAGAGAACATGTAGGTTACATTTCATGTTCATATGAAGGATGAGTACAACCAGAACAGAGAGAAGTTTTTCTCAAGAACAATGGGAAAAGAGGACAGATTATTTATATTACAGTGCCTAAAGTGTGTCCATATGCTTATATATAGTGTGAAAGGGTAACTTATTTAAAAACTGGAATAAGATAATCACCAGGAACAGGAGACGTGGCTCATAGTGTAAGTATCATTGCTGTGAAATCATGAGACCATGAGTTCAAATTCTAACACTTTCATAAAAAACAGAATGTCGATATCTGTGTATCAATAACCCCAATACTATGTATGATATGGAGACTGAATGCTCCCTGAGGCTTCATACTCAGTAGCCTAGCTCCAGGTTCAGTGAGAGATTTTGTCTCAGGGGATGTGGGGAAGGCATGATGGAACACTATATCACATCCATTCTGATCTCTAGGAGTGCATAAATGATATAATGTGTGTATACATTACAAACACATGTAACACACACACACACACANACACACACGCACACACAAAGAGAGAGAGAGAGAGAGAGAGAGAGAGAGAGAGAGAGCCTAAAAGACATGTAAATAAATAAAACAAAGCCATCAAAAGTAAATTCAAGCATATTTGAGAAGAAATCTTGAAATGTTTCCTATTTAATATGTAAAATGGCGGTACTAAGAGTGTATCAACAGCCTTCCTACTTTCTACCATGCACAACGGTAAACTGCAAACAGTTCCCAGCACCACATGCAAGCTCTCTAACAGTGTAATTTAACTTCAGAAAGATTTTCCATTTATAAAATTTATTTTTCAAGCAGAGAACTTAATGATGCTGAGATGTTAGAAAATGGAATTAGAAGAATTTTAGGAAAGCATATAACCTTGACATGAACGCTGATGTCCTTGAACAATGGACCATCAAGGCATGTGCAGCTTTCTGTATAATTCGATGATTGTAAGTAGCCCAGCTATTCAGATTCCAACCCTGAAACCCATATATAAAGATAGACATTTTAATATCCACAAGACACAAATTTTATAAACTGACTAAAGAAGGATAACAAAGCAAGTGCAAAAGAATAAGAGAATTTCTACTACATATTTTCAATCTCAGATGACCATTTAAATATCTAAATACTATGTAAAAGATGGTTTGGCATCAGCAATATTCAAGGAATGACTGATATATCATACTGCTGTTGAGAAAAGTCACACTGGTCATCTTACTGGAGAAAAGGAGGAAGAAGAGCAGGAGGAAGAGGAGCAGGAGGAGGAGGAGGAAAAAAATAGAAGGAGGAGGAGGAGGAGGCAGTGGCGAAAACAGAATATGCAAACTAACAAACTCTTTTGGTGGAAATATACATTATCATGAGCCAGCCTCACACCAAGTGTGAGAAGCCTCACAATTAAAAAGCAAATTTTCTTAGTAAAAGTATTTCCAGCTACTTTCAATTTCAGGGAAAAAGCAGCTACAATTGAAGATATAAGTTTGACAGTTTTTATTGCAGCATTTACTACATTATAATGTAAAAGACATGAAAGAAATTGAATATCTCTTTGGTGGTGTGATGGCTAAAGACCTGATAGAAAATAGGAACCATGGAAGATTAAAAACCAATCAGGAATGAGCCAAATGATGTGGAAATATTTCCATGTACTATTTTTAAATGGTGGAGGTAAGACATAAAAGTAATATGTTTGTGAAAGAATAAGATTCATCTATATATGCATGTTTATCCAAGAGAATTTTTACATGCAATTTTACTTTACATAATAGTACTTAGGGGGAAATGTAGAAGGATTCCTGTGTATTCTTCACATTGATTACTAAGTGCTCCTGGGTAGTTCATGTGTTTAAGGTGGAGACAAGCACAGCAAGGAGTTTTGGTTTTTGTTTTGTTTTTGTTTTTGTTTTTGTTTTTGTTTTTTGGCAGTGGACAAAGGGGAAACCCTTTATCCCAGAACTCTATGCAGAACCAGGCAAACTGCACTGCAGGATTATTCTGTGTATTATACAGATAATTAGGGGATACAAATATTTTAAAATAGGAACCATGGAGGATAAAAAACAGCTAGAAATGAACCAAGTGCTGTGAAAATATTTCCATATGCCATTTTTAAATGGTGGAGGTGAGACATAAAACTGTCTCATAAATATGATGGCCAAGCATGATGGCTCAGTATTTATGAGTGCTTGTTTTTCTTCCAAAGGACTCATGTTCAGTTCCCAGCACACAGTCAGGAAACTTACAACTGTCTGTGACTCACATTCAGAGGTTCCAATGTTCTAGGTTCTGGCACACAATTGGCAAACAAGCATGCACATAAATAAATATATGCAATTATTTAAAAAGTGTGCATAAATCTCTGTGTAAAAGTTATGTAGAAATATTTAACAAGGAATAATTACAATGGCATAAATGTAGAGGGGGAGGGAAAGGTTTCTTAGTGTTTTTTTTAGCACTGGCTGCTCACTAAGTGAACACAGGTTAAATTCTGAGCAACCACGGCCATCTTTAATCCAAATTCAGGTGATCTGGCACTTCTTATGGTCTTATAAGCACTGTACAAATGAAGTCACCTTACCAGGTACTTCATCTATCTGGTGGGGATTTTTTATAGCAACGAGATAGAACAGTACAAGTTACAAGAGCATTTCTTAATACTCAGATAAGCACCTGAGGACCAATCTCCAATAAGACATGAACCACATGTGTGCAAGTATCCACAGAGGCCATAAAAGAACAGCCATATGCCTCAGAACTGGATTTACAAGTGGTTGTGAGCCACCATGTGAGTGCTCAGAATCAAACCCTGTTCCTGTATAAGAGCATCCAGAGCTCTTAAAAATGATGCCACCTCTCCAGTCCTCATTGTCTCCTTTCTTTAGGACCCACGAAAACAAAACAAACCAAAAGAAAAAAACCCCAAACCACAACAACAACAATAACAACAACAACAACAAAAATGAAGCCCATTCTATGTTCCCTTGACTCTGAGCCTTAATCATCTGTTTTAGGGAATAAGAGTTTGAAGCCATTTGTTTAGCGCTCCTTACTGATGGTGAAATAATAATTAGATTTTAGGAGCAAAGTCAATGACTGATTTGATGTACAACCCACTACCAGATGGCCAGAAGAAAATTTGTTCGTTTCCTAGGTCTGATTGCAAAGAAGAAAAACTTCAAGCTCTCCATCAGTGACCTTACACACTGAAGACAGATTATTCTGGTGATTATTAAGTGATAGGCCTCACCCTCAGATCATTTTGCAGACTCCAGGAACTGCAATTAATTTTATGCATGCGCCTTCTAATTTGAAATACCCTCCCAAGGGACATCTTGGAAGTATAATCAGTTCTCAGGATTCCAAGTGCTTCTATTTGAGGAGAGACCAAGCCTGCCCCTGCTTATAGTGCTGTATATTAAGGGAGTCAAGAGTGTAAATACACAAGACCAACAGCCCTTAAGCCTTACAATTCCATTTTCTCAGACAAAAACAAGTCTTCTTTTCTTCTTTGAAATTTTTGTGGATAGTCCAGGTTATGAAGATGAAGTAGAAGAAACAAAAGATAAATACAGGTTAGAGGATTAACTAGAAGAATTTTAGTAAAGTCTAATTGAAAATCCCACACAAAGAAAGTTGCTGTCATTTCCCTTATTCATTTGTATTTCTCAATACTTTTAAAGAATTGTAATCTATGGCTAATTTTATCTCATTAATGTGAATGGCAATTTTAATTAGGCATTATAAAATGAAGACATTTTCTTTACAAGACCAAAAGTTTAATAAAATCAATCATTCAAATATTTTTACTCAAAAACACCTTTTTAATTTAATTTAATAATAAAATTGAAGCTATGCCTAATTATGCAATCCTATAAACTTTTGGCTCCAGCCACTTGGAACCCCAACTATGAATCCCAAGTGCAAGATCTGTCCATGCAACTCAGTTAGATCCTGCCTCAAAAATAAGTATACAAAAAGATGTTTTCCTGGCATTTGCAACCCTGACACAATCTCAAGAAATGAGAAAGGCAATGAGAAGATAATTTATAAAGATATAATTATTATAATCCTGTCATTTTTATGAACAGTTGATAACACATGGTATATGTGTGTGAGCGTGTGTTTGTGTGTGTGTGTTCAGTATGCATGTAAAATTTGAACTCAAATCCTCATGCTTTTCAGGGATGTGCTCTTATCACTGGACCATCTCTCTAGTCATAACAATTTACATATTTCAATATTTTATCTTTGCTAAAAATATAAATAATCTGTTTTGTTATTTATATTTTGTGCATTTATTAATAACTCTAAACTATTCAGTGGCATGCATGGAAATTACATTTTTTTAGTGTAAGTCCAAATTATTTTAAAAGCCTATGACCTGGGGTAGAGACATTACTAAGTTGTTAAGAACATTGTCTGGTTTTACAGACAACTTGGTTTAGGTTCCTGCACACATATAGCAGCTCAGCTCACAGCAATTTCTAACTCCAGTTCTAGGGGATTCTGAGTCCTTTTCTCACCAATATGGACACTGCATGTATTGGATAACATACATACATACATACATACATACATGAAGACAAAATAATCATACATAAAATGAAATTTAAATCCGTTAAAGAGTCTGTAATGTATCCTTACATATCCAAATGACTTTGACTTTTTCTTTTTCTTCTGCATAAAAAAATGAACATTCTTATATATGTACATATTTTTAATTAAAAATTAATTTAGTTGTATTTAACATTCAAACCACTGCATCTAATTTCTTGTATGCTATCATTTAATGAATATAGTGATAGTCTTATTTATCATACTATACTTGTTTATGAGCAAATCATATGGGATGGAATTGTTTTGCAGTTTTTACATCTGCTGCCAGCTCATCTGTCAATAGTCAAGAGAATGGTTTTGAGATAAAGGTGAGTAATGAAGCTCAGAATCCATCCTTCCATAATGTATACAAAGAAGAGCTCATACAGGATATGCTCTCTGTATTCATCTGCCAAAAGAGGAGTTCTTTAAGGACTTCTCACTCAAAGTATCTAGGGTGAAAAAAAGTCCTTTTCTCTGTCAAAATATTCTATTAATCACCAGATCCATGTTCATTTGGATGGGCAGATTAGTACTGCCACCCTCACTTAAGACAACAAGGCATGGAGAATGAACATTCAGTTTCTTAGGGCCAGAGTGATAAACCAAGAATAGAAAAATAAAAAGAAAAGGTTTTAAAAATTACCACATACTGACTAGAGAAAATATCTGGAAGGAAAAAAAAAAAGGTAAATTGCCTACTGATGGAAGGGATGCATGTTGGGTTTAGGTGCAAGAGAATGGAAGCTGTACCAATCATAATTCCTTGTAATGTATGCTGCAAATAAGTGAGGCAAGCCAGGAATACCAAGATAGTGTTGTAAATGAGATCATAGATATCACAGATGAAATGAACATCCATGGTTTCATTCGGGAGAGTTGAAAGACCAGAGAAACATTACCCAAATATTTTTTTTATTAATCATTTTATTCGTTCACTCTTCAAGTGATATCCCCTTTCCAAGGTACCACTCCACAATCCCCTCATCCCATTCCCCCTTTTCCCTCTTTTTTGTCTCTATGAGGATGCACCTCCACCCACCTACTCACTTCTGCCTCACCCCTCTAGCATCCATCTATGCTGTAGAGACCACTGTAGTGTCAAAACTTAAAAAATAGTTTTTCAATTTGTAAGAATTAGGAATATGAAACAATTTACTCTGGAAGATGCTTAACCTAAGGAGTCAATGGTAGGATTTATCCACCTGCTTTCAGTGTTTATGTGATCCCAGCACCAATAACCAAGCTTATGTGTGAATGTTTCCTTAAGTAATTAAGAGATGAGCTTGGGGGCACACAGCTGTGATGCCCGCACTCAGGGTGTAGAGGAAGAAAAGGCAGGAATTCAGGGGCAATTCTGGTTAAATAGTGTCTCAAGGTCATCTTGGGTCACATGAGAAAAATGTCAGAAACAACAACAAAATAGAAATCTTGTCCAAAGAGCAGTAGCTTTAATGCAGATTGCAAGATTTGTCTCTCTCTCTCTGTTTCTCTCTCTCTCTCTCTCTCTCTGTTTCTCTCTCTCTCTCTCTCTCTCTCTCTCTCTCTCTCTCTGTGTGTGTGTGTGTGTGCGCGCACACGCGCGAGCGTGTGCAGGTATGTGTGTTTGTGTGTTTGTGTGTATGTGTGTGTGCATGTGTATGTGTATGTGTGTGTATGCTCAGAGAGGCCAGAAAAAGGGTTTTGCTAGATTCCCTGAAGCTAGAGTTACAAGAATTTGTAAACTGTTCACACTGAGTACTTGGACCTGAATTCAGGTCCTCTGAAAAAGCAACAAGTGCCCTTAAACAATGAGACATCTTTCCAGTCTTTCAGATTCTATGATTGCAGATTCATCACTTAATATTGGTTTTTTGTTGTTGTTTGTTTTTTTGTTTTGTTTTGTTTTGTTTTTTGTTTGTTTGTTTTCAACTTGCAAAGTGTGGTTATGAGCCAGTAGAAGGCATCATAGTTGTAGGCAAGTTAAATAATGCCTTTAGGATACAGTGAGCATCTGCTGCTCATGGACACGAAGTTAATCAGAGCCAGTAATTCACTCTGCCTTTCGCATACTCTCTGTTTGATGTTTGCGTACTGCCCTGTGTTGTCACCAAGGTATTCTATTTAGAAGTTATACTTTACATTCTCTTGCATCTCATGGTGATACACTAGAATCAGATTAAATTATGTCTTGCCTGGGATGTTTTATTATGTGTATGCTTGCCATTCAAGCTTATTTTCTCTAACTTCCAAACATTTCAATTGATTTCATTTTTTCTTAGATAATGGAAGTAATGGATAATCTCAGAAGACTTTGAAGAAGAAAAAAATAAAAACTACAATTTAATAACATATTTCCAACAGCATCATCCCAGTGTAGAAAAATAAGTTAAAGTGGATCCTATCCTTTTCTGTATTTTCCAACAAAGAAATAAATTAGCACAGCTGGAGGAGCCTACAGAAAAGAAAGGACCAAGACCACGTGTTCAGGTCTGTGTCAGAATTGGAATTATTACCTAGAAAAATGCTTCCCTAATATCCTGATTCACCTACATACTAATAAAATTCCAAACATCTAGTTAAGCTAAATGTCCACTTAATTTTTTCTGAGTTTTGTAGATGCACTTAAATATCACTGCTCTGCAAAAACTTTTTTTGACAGTCCTATCTCTGTTGGCATTTCTGTTAAAAATTAAATTAAGGGCTTAAAAAAAAACAAGTATTACCATAGAAATGAGGCAATTAAACTGGAAGTTAGTTAGGTTTATCTAAAGAAGACACAGTTTTTTTGTCCTTAATATGCATTTAAAATACCATCATTTTAATTACATTCCTATCTCACACCTCATACATACAACTTTTCAAAGATAATGAATGGGCCTTATGGGGACTGAAAGAACAAAAAGAATTTAGCACACTTGCCCTTGTATTCTTTTCAGTATTTTTTGAAGAATAGCAAAATTGAAGCAAAATAAAGATCTAGTTTAACCTGCATTTCAGTCCATTCATTTTTCTCACTTAAAATATCCAAATAATTTTGTAAATCTTTTCCATAAAATGTGACAGTTTACATAGAGAACAAATTATAGTCTGATTCCAAATCTGAAGTCTTGCTCTTCATAGAGAAAAATTCAAAGTCTTTATGTACTTTGAATAATAATAAAATAATTATTAGAGTTGGTTTGACAATTAAAAATGAAGTTTTGATGTGTGGTGACTAATTTCTTCCTTAAGATAAGTTACTTTTTATTTTTTGCTAACAAATATTTGATTATTACCATATAGCTATGTTAATATTTCAATACCTTATAGAATTTTTGTTAATTTGATTTAAAAGTCTCTCTATCCATAGCAATGTATAAGTATTAAGGAGTCTCCTGCCCCTGCCTTATATTTGCTACTAGGAGCACTGGTCCTACAGATAAACATTTACTGAGCCAGGCTTTATATTGGATTTGACAATTAAACTAAAATCTTCATGGTTGCTTGGCGAGCATTTGACCAACTGATTCATCCTATCATTTTCTTCTCATATAAAACATATCTAAGAATTTAAATATTGGTGATATTTTTATTGCCTTTTTTTTTTTTAAAGTACTGAATTATGTTAGCTACTGAAATTTGGAGTAACACCAACTCAAATCCCTATGGGTTTTCTTCTCAATCCCTTCTCAACTCTGAGCCATTTTTAATTAGAGAAAAATGTGGAAGCATTCACACTACAAGGATGCATAGGCATTAAAAAGTATACTGTTGTCAATCGCATTATCATTACCAAGGGAGACTTCGATCCTTTTGCAAACTAAAAGCAGTATAGTACCATAGGAACCAACTAGCAAGCTGGGTGAAGTGACTCTATGCCTCATTACGCTATTCAGATGTTATGATCTTACCAGCATGATTATGCCCTGTTCCCCATGATCGGCGATACAGAAACTGGTCCAATTGATCCTTTGACTTTGAGAAGTCTATCTGATAGGGAGACAGAATCAGTGGAAGAGAGCGCAGTGGTGCTACCTGAGTTTTTACATCAGGATTTTGAGATAGAAGACTGGAGCTGCTGCCTAATCTTTCCTTTTATTTTTTGTCCACCACAGAATAGTAAATGAACTGTGCTACTATGTCTCCTATCACAGACTTTCTTGGTAAAAGGATAATGTTAGAATAGCAAATCTCCTGGTCCAGACAATTGCTGGCCTGGGAAGGGACCTAACTTTCTATCTAGGCTGGTTATTTACATTGGCTATGGGAATGTGGCTAGGAAGATGGGCTCGCAATGTACCATGTTAAAGAGATAGGTAATACATCTAGCTCCTTAGTAAAATTCTCAACATTTCCATCTCAGAACCTTACCCATAGTGCAGAAGCTTATGAGCTGCAGCCATGTGAGTGAGTTCCCAAGTCTTTTTTTTTTTTTTTTTTTTTTTTTTTTTTTTTTTTAGTATATCTCAGAAACCTAAAACATCACATTACCTTTTCTCCTTGGCCTCACCCTGACATGCTTTCCTGAAAACTTAGGGATTTTTCTCCAGCATCTTTAGCTCCCTTATTTTTTAAACATCCTTTCCTGCATGATGATTCGCCATGCTTGACCTCCATACCAGCTTAAATGGCCCAGCTTTTTCTGTCCTCTTCTATATTCCTCTTCTTCAGACAAGCAACTAAGTAACTTTTCATCTGGCTTGTCCTCAGGTCTTTCTATTAAACTCTAATAAAACTGACTCCATGTTCACATTCTTAAACTGTTTTATTTATGAGCCTAATATTCCCCCCAAATAGGATCCTGGTTTCCCAAGTATAAATAAAAGCAGAGGAAGACAATTACTTACCTGTGCACAACACAGGCTGACCTAGACTAAATATTAGTCTACATCTTCAAATTGAGAAATGTTTAATTTTGATTGTATATCTTTAGCAATTCAGCCCTAAATCTTTATAGGAATCCATGCAGATTTTATTATTGCTTGCCATTCATCAGAAGAGAAAATTATGGCATTCTCATGATGCTAATGCATCTAATCTCAAAATTAAATGGCAAAGAAGGAATGTTAAAATTAGCTAGACTCCAGAGGCAAATGGTGAGCTCTAAAAACATATACATGAGTAGTATTATAAGGACTGAGCAAGTTATTATAAGAATAAACACACACACACACACACACACACACACACATATATATATATATATATATATATATATATATATATATATATATATACACATGCAATGACAACTAATAAAAAGAAGGAATGAATTTGAAGGAGAGTAGGAAGGGTCATTTGGGGGGACTTAAAGGAAGAAAGGGTAAAAGGAGATGTTTCAATTGTGTTTTAATCTTTTAAAAACTGTTTTAAAGGTTTAAAAGGTGGTGCATCCTCTTAACCACAAGGTCAGTGTGAACCTTTAAACTTTGTATTACTTCCATAATTGAAACTCATATTAACTGTTACAAAAGGGTGTGATAAAAATATCCATCTGCCTAAACATTTTATTTGCTTATTGTGATTGGCTGTTTGAACATGCTGAATCCATGGAACTGCACATTAATAAAGTAGAGGGTAAGGAAGAAAAGTAATCTAAACATTAGAAGAGCAGAGAAAAGAGAAACGCATGCTCACAAGAGTGTGGCATGGCTGTGAGACCAGACTCCAGCCTGGCCTACTGTCTGTAACATGATGTATTATTACAAAGCATTACCATTAACATGTCACTGAGCAGGAGAAGCGCTGGTCATTTCCCTTTGTCCTTTGAAAAGACAGGGTTAGGCACAGTTTCAAGTTTTCTGTCTTGTCATCCTGACATAGATTACTCAGTTTTCTCTCCACCCTGGAATTCCATTCAGATTCAGAACTCTGATACAAATAATGAAGGATTAATGAACGTGTTCTTCCCAGCACTGTGTCATAAGCCTTAGGATTTTGACAAAAAGCCGTCAATTTGCCATAATTAATTGTATTATGTCCCCGTGCATGGCTCACTGAGCAGTTCACATATATAATGCTTGCCTTTTCAGAGAGGTGTTAGAGGACTGCTTTGGGAGTCTTACTTCAACATATTATGTAACATTGAGTTTGGAATGGAAAAGAACCAATTAAAGTAAGATGTTTTGAATAACAGAAAGCTTCACTCACAAGTGATGCATAACTCCACATACGATTGACACATTGGAAAGAGTTACTGACGTAACTAAAGATAAATGTGCCGCTGTGTGTTCCTTCTCAGCACACCCGAATTTGAATCCCAAAAGGAAAACTTTAGTTCTTCCAAATTCTTCTCAAATGAGTATTTAGAAGCAGAGAAAGCCAGGCAGAGGACTCAGAACAGGAAACTTTACTATTTATGCCTCTCTGTTTGTGGGAACATTCACATACAATATCATCACACCTGCCACTAGCTAATTGGCTGGTTCTGAGCAGAAGCATGTTTTGCTTGCGCTCCTTTTTCAGCATACACACATTTAAACTTCCCTTAGAAGGAGAAATGGAGTTGTCAAGTTAACTGTTATATAGGAAGAATGCATTTGGAAAAAGCTACAAAATTTTCAATTTTATAGGACACAGAGAATTATAGGAAATGGTGGATTCAAGTCCAAACAATGAAGACCTTGTTCTCAGTGGAGGACTAACTGCTCACTTATGGGCAAAAAAATCTCCATCTGGTCATATTTTCAAGGGACAAAAGCCTAACAGCGATAACGAGAACAGATATACTTCTCCTGGACTTACAGAGCTGGCTGCTTTCCTACAGTGCCTCCTGAGAGTCCCATGAGGCTCTTTCATCCCCTTCCAGGTTCCTCATCTCCTGGCACTTTGCCTCACTCTCTGTGAGTCAATAGGCTCTACAGATCCCTCTGCATCCTGAACGAAAGCAGCATTGACTAAATCTATCCCAATAAATAGCTGTCTTAACAACAGAAAAGTGCAGCCAGCCAATGAATTTAAGGGTCAGAGTCACCATCAGAGTCAAAACCCTCTTTGTTATTTGTGTTGTTATATTTCTGGTGATGGTTTGGGGGAAAGGGGATTTGTAGAGGATAAAAAACAATTGCATTTGAATCCATTGAAATTGAATGAATCCCTAATAATGATATAATCCTACCTCTTAGCAGATAAGCAACATTTATTTAAAGCAAACTTTGAAAACTAGTGTTTACCCTTCCAACACAAAGCAGTTGATTTTTCTGCATTCCATCAACAATTGTTGTGTCCAGACCTCTGGTTACTGAGTTTTCTATGTAAGAGTAAAACGTAGAAGCTAATAAGATGTAAAAACTAGTAATCTTCATAACGAAGATAAATGGGTGGTGTCTTCTAATTGCACTGGTAGAATCCAGATGTGTACTTTGGCCCCTCTCCTTTGGAGAACACAGCTCACAGAGTCAACTCAACAGGGCTCATGGTGTCTCCCAGAGACTGGAACAGCAGTAATGGAGCCTGCATGGCTCTGCAGTAGGTTGTATGCATGCATGGTGTAGTTGCATGTAGTTTGTTTGAAATGTTTGTGGAACTCCCAACTGAGGAAGTATCTCTGGCTCTTTTGCCTTCTTCTGGGAGCCTGTTCCTCCTACTGGGCTACCTTGATCTGAGGGTTTATGTCTGTCTTATTGCATCGTTTTATTCTGTGTTATGGTTATAGCACTAGGTGGCTTGCTCTTTTCTAAAGGGAAACAGAGGATCTGGGTTGGTGGACACAGACAATATATACTCAGACGTATCTATTCAATACTACTTTTTGTAATCTATGATTAGAATAGTATTATATGCTTAAATTCCAAATTTTGAGAAGTTCAACTCTGTATACAAAGATACAGATACAAAGCAAGAAGTATGGCATCATTGTAAAAGACCTTCTGATACTGCTGCTTTTGTTTTGAGACCGTCTGGCTGATCTGGATCTCACAGTCCCATTTTCACTCCCGAATAGTGATTTGACAAGTTCATTTCACCATACTTGGTCCAACAAGAATCAATTAGAGACATTCCATAATCAGGAAATCTGAAAACTGCTCATATAAATTTCTTCTTGGACGTCACTTAAAAATGACAGTGAATACGATTTTATGAAACTCTTTAAATTTTGTACAACTTCAATCTAAGTAGGGTTGTATATTGATCAGAGTGAGTTGGCTCCTTATTAATACATTTCAATAAAAACATTACATATTAGTTACTGACAATGGGTTTGTGTTTTTTATATATGCAGATAATGACTGTGTGTCACTTTAAAAATAATGGTCTAATTAACAGTAGTATATTATGCTGTTGTTACAATATTTAAGCACATTTCATTGTTGTAGGATAAAATATTTAGCATAAAAGTTTATAAATAAAAGTATAAGTTACAATTGTGTATTCAGAGTGCTGTACCCACAAATGATGTAAACTTGTATTTCAAAGGAGACACAAACAAAAATAAATGCAAATAATATCAGAAAATATGATGGGGATATATTTTTAATAATCTTTAGTTTTTGAATAATATAGGTTTTAATCTTTGATAAGTTCAAATTAGCACAAATCAACAATGATAAATTTCTTTGAACATTAAGTTACAATATAATCATTCATGTATGAAATAAATCTTCTACACCACTTACCTCTTAATTGCAAAGTTAATTGTGGGACTAGAGAGATATGTAAGCATTTGGGAACACTAGCTACTCTTGTAGAAGATCAAAGCCAGGTTCCAGCATCCACATCAAATTACTCACAACTTCCTATAATTTCATCTTTAGAGGATCACATAGGGGCCATTTTCTTCCTCGTGAGCATGTATGTGCATGTTATGTGCTGGCAAAATCTCTTTGCCTACAGAGGTCTAAGTCTGGAATGAAGTAAAGGAAGATCATTTTCTTCCCAGGTGACTCTCTATCATTTCCACAAGTTGTTTTATGAACACACACACACACACACACACACACACACACACACACACACACACACACAGGTGATCAGTAGATATAGAAGAAAGTGT
Source organism: Mus pahari (assembly GCF_900095145.1). NCBI lineage: Eukaryota > Metazoa > Chordata > Mammalia > Rodentia > Muridae > Mus > Mus pahari. The sequence continues at coordinate 97,516,127 of NC_034591.1, read as the reverse complement.
GGCTCTAGACCAATAATAAAGAATGAAAGCAGCACAGGAATTCAAAACCTTCTGTATCTTAACTTATCTACTTCTCTCTTGTAAATAAGTTGATTTCTTCCGAACCCATGAGCATAAACTCTTTCCTTAAGATGCATAACCCATTTAATTAGCTGTTTTATTATCTCCATAAAGCAATAGACTATAATTTTTATTATATATTCAAGACAATTTTTAAATACCCCCACTTCCCTAGGTTATCCTTTTTATCTCCCCCCTCCCCACAAATCTCTCTAACACATATATTTACGTCAATTTTCTTTGTTCTGCTGACCGTGAAGTTAAGCAGGGTCATCTGAGTGACTATGGGTTTGGCGTTACCTTCTGGAACCTGAAGACAGTTAGCTCTCTATACAGTTAATGGCAGTGATTCCTCTTGAACAAGAAATTATCAATAGCCAGGATAAGAGGGAAAAGGTTGGACCCTGTGAACCCTCCTCCTTTCTTGACTGACTATTGAGAGAGTCAGTACTATTTAGGCCCAGGGTGGGTAAAACAGCTGTGAGTTAGTAAGTGATTATATGAAGTGTAAAGAGTGGCATTACACAATCCTTCACTCTGTTTATAAGTATCTCATCCTGTCTTCCAAAGTGTTCACTGAACTTTAGAGTGGCAGTATGAATGTCTTGTTTCATATTTAGTTCATACTTATTAGATGAGAAATCTTGAGTTTCTTGCATTCAATTAACTCAATAAAGCCTTGATTCAAACACACAGGATTTGTATATGAATTCAAACTCCACCATATCATCTTTCACCTATGTCTGAAAGGGACAAGGTTGTGATGGAGGCTGAAGACAAAGGTATAAAAAGTCACATTGACTTCTGTCACTTCAGTATATTGTGTGTCAAGTTAGAGAAAAGGGATGCACAGTGAAGATATTGAGACAAGTATGTGATCTGAGTCTCCCAAGGACTCTACTCTTTGAAAACATAAGCCTTTGTCAATGTCTCACTTGACAGTAATCTTGTTCTTCTGATTTGTACGAAAGGGAGCATTGTCTCCCTTCTCAAGAACTTTCCTCAATCAATGAGAGATTGTGTCCATGACTGCTGAACAAAAAATGAAAAATATAAAATAATTTAAAATTGTTTAAGAAATATGTTCCCAGATGACTGGTGATACATGGCAGAATTTCAATGAGATGAGATGGATGTAGGATCTGTCAAATCTCATTACTAAAACGATTCAGACTTCGAGACTGGAACAGAACATATCAGCTTTATTTCTCCACAATAAACTATAATTATCAACCTTAAACGTTCTCTACTCTGATCATGAGTTATTGTTAAGTATTCTCAGGCATGTGCTTTCCAAGAACTACCTTAAAACCCTTATCACTCACAGATCCTTGGTGGCTTGAACTCATTAGACTTCAAAAGAAAGGGGACTGGTGAGAGGACTCAGGGATTCTTAAGAGTGCCTACTGCTCTTGCAGAGGACCCAAGTTCAGCTCCCAGCATACACACCAGGTGACTTACAATCACCAGTAACTCCAGGTGTCATTGTCATGTGCTCTCTCTTGGCTTAAATAAGGACTTTCACACACCTGGTGCACACACTCATCTGGTGCACACACACACACACACACACACACACACACACACACACACACATGCACTCATGCACATAAAAACATATAATCATCATACATACATACATAAATAAAAGTGAGTACACATTTTTGAAAGGGAATTGAGGTATAGACAAATTATACTTGTTAAGGCCTGAGGCCCTGCTTTAATATGTAATTCAAGAGAAGATAGATGTGTGTGATTTCTCATGTTGTGCAGTTTTATTTTACAGTCAGAAGTCACTCTCTACCATTTCAATGGTCAGCCCTACATATGAATTTATAACTAGTAAAAACCTAGATAGATAAAGAAAGTTAAGTTTTACTGCGAGATTATTAGTAATTAATTATTAATAATTATAATTAATCAAGATTACTCTTGCTCCTTATTTTAAAAAGGAAGTCTAAAACGTGCATTTTGTTTCACTTCAGGGCAACTCCTTAGGTCAATGGAGCATGTCAGATTGTGTTTTCAGAATTCTGCAGCACTGTACTCTATGGCTTTCTCTAAGCCCTTAGTTCCAACCACCCTTCCCATGATCACCTTTTATATCCCTACCTCTTAAATTCTGAAAAATCTCAGGTCCCTCAACATCCTGTCCCCCATGGCATCACTGTTTTGAAATCTGTGAACCAATAGACTTGATATTGTCTTAATTTTCCAACCCCTTATTCAAGTTCCTACCTCTCCAACAAGTCTCTCTGTTTTTCATTAAACATGAAAGAATACCTTTATTCTTGATTTAAGGCAACATTTTTTTTTCTTGCGTTTTTTTGAGTTTCTTCTCTGATTTGAGCTCTAGGGTCTGATAGCATTAACCTTCCTTACTTTACAAATCCTTGACCCCTCTTTAACTGTTAGTTCTTTCCCTCAGTCCTGCCTTTCACATCTTAATTACTCTTTCTATGATCTCACTAGTTACTGACAAAGTAATGATAATACAATGTCCATGCTAAGAGGTTGAATTAGTAACTTTAACAAAAACATGATTTTACTATACTTGAAGACTAGCCAAGCAGTGTAGCACTCTGGACTGAAGATATACTACTTACTCATGAGAGACCTTATAACCCATAGGACATGAAGCATGAACCTTAATGGTGGCATCGATTCTCAGGACACTCAGGTGACACATAAGTGGCCACGAAGATGTGGGTGCTCTGCATAACAGCCAAAAGACCACCCTAGTTTAGAAAAAACATGACAACTATACGGACCAGCGCTTTTACCTCACCTTGATCATTGAATGCCCAGAAACAAACACACACATCATCTTTATACTTATAATTAGCCATAAACAACAAAAGAGATGGGCAGCTGCCCAACCTTCATGCTGTTAGACTCTACTTTCCTATCAATAACCCTGAGTTGTTACTATGTTTCATCTGCATTGCTCTTAGCTTCAACTGGGCATTTCTCAGGGCCACACTCTCAAGACTCCTAACACATAGCTGCTTCTCCTTTCTCCTCTTGTATGTTCTGCCTCTTCCTCCCTGACTCCAAGCCTGAGAAAGTGAAACTTCACTGATGCCTACTTTACTCAGCTGTTGCCGTCCTCATTACCAATCAGAGTTAACTTGCCGTCTTCATTACCAATCAGAAATTAACTTGCCATCTTCATTACCAATCAGAATTAACTTGGGGGCAGGGTCACAGAGGCTACTGGCAAACTCCAGGTCTTGAGGGCCTGCACTTAACATTACGATAGGCAATAAAAGACAAAACATCAACAATGTTGTCTTTGCTATTCCAATCAGCCACACGCCTGCCAATGTCATGAAAGAGAATGGCATCATCCAAAGTATTTTCTTACAGGTTTATGCAGAAGAACTTGAGCCAAAGATGCCCCAAAAAGGACCAAAAAAAGCCATATAAAATTGGTTCTTAGGAAACTGACTTTTCCTCACTTATATTTTTATTATTTAGTTTAAAAATATTATATTTACTCATTTATTCATGTGATTAGGTAGTTTTTTTGTGGAGCTACCCATGCCACCACATGCAATAAGAGAACAACTTTGAGGAGTCAGGTCTCTCCTTTTGCCTCCAGGTTACCAGGGTTGAGGACAAGTGCTTTTACCTGGGCAGCCATCTCAGGAAGCATATTAATTGTTTTAAGTGTATTGGGCACTGAGGGGCAAAATGCCTACTACACAAGGACTTGAGGACTTGAGTTCAGATTCCCAGCACCCAATCAAAAAGCCAGTTGTGGTGATATGTGCCTGGAACCCCAATATCATGGTGGTCGAGCAAAGGCAGGTAGATCCTGGTGACTCACTGGCCTGCCAGTCTACATGTACTATGAGCTACAGGTTCAGTGAGGCTATTGTTTCAGAAAAATAAGGGAAAGAGTCATAGAGGAAGGCACTTGACATTGATTTCTGGCTTCTACACATGCATTCATGGACATGCGTGAATGCACATGCACACTCATATTTACATGCTAACATGAACACACAGACCACACACACACACCGTTTCTCTCTCTCTCTCTCTCTCTCTCTCTCTCTCTCTCTCTCTCTCTCTCTCTCNCNCACACACACACACACACACACACACACACACACACACGCATACACACACACACACACAAGCATTGCCTTTTGTTCTCTGTATGTTAGACATTTTATTATATGATGAACATAATCACAGATTGAAAGAACCCTATCGAATTCTTAATGGATACAATGAATCTTGCAACACATTTCAGAAATAATGGTGATTTTTTTAAAGCCTTAATTACAAATCATAAATCATACCTAGTCCTTTCATTATAAACTGCTGCAAGGTTTCTAAGCATTGAGGTCTGGCAAAAAAAAATCTCTACATATATTAGTATTGATCCAATAAAGAAGAATAATTTGTGAATAACATTTGAGTATTAGCAATGTTTTCTCCACTCTGCAAGACATATAGATAGAAACTCCGTTAAACCACCACAGCAGCTGCTGGGAGCCTCCATTTCATTTTGAGACAATGGTTGGAATCCCATTATATTAAGTAATTCTGTATGCTGGGTCTTTGAGGTAGGAATAAGAAAACACATTGTGCCAAGTTTAGCTATTGTGAGTTCAGAGTTCAGGAGAAAATTCAATTCTTCTGGAAATGAGTGCAATGGAACAGCTGGTCAAACACAATTTACTCGCTCACTGAAATGAGCTTAATGATTTCTGGGGAAGCACAGAAGAGCTTACTAAAAAGGGTCATAAAGAATATCAACCAGATTTAAGACACTTTTGGTTTAAAAGGGCATCAGCTTATAGACTGTGTTGCAACCTTCTCCAATTCTGAAAACAAACCATTGCAACAAAGTAAAATGAACAAAATATATATAATATAAACACATAAAGCCTAGGAAGACAGAAATAAATATTATAATGATTTGCTTTAAACTGAATAATTTTACGTTGTTGGCAGCTCGTAGCTAAAAATGTTGAAAACTTTTCATTAATTCTAATAGTAGTAAAAAGAGCTGGAGAGCTAGCTCAGCAGTTAAAGGCATGTACTGCTTTTGCATAACACTCAGCTTTGATTTTCCAGTACCTACCTTAGGAAGCTCACTGCCTCCTGTATCTCAGCAACAGGAGGTCTGACCCCCTCTTTTGACTTCTGCAAGCAACTGCGACCACATGACAGACAGACACAGTCATGCCAAAATGCCCAATAGTAGGGAGGTAGAACCTGAAGAGAGTAACTGCAGTAGATAGACTGAGCCCCCCAGTGGAGGAGTGGGGTCACCAACCCACCTTCTAAGTTTTTGACCCAGAATTGTTTCTGTCTAAATTGCAGAAACAAAATTGGATAAGAGACTGAAGTACAAGCCATGCAGTGACCAGCTCAATTTGGGATCCATCCCATGGTCAGACATCAAACTGACACTATTACTTATGCTATGTTGTACTTGCAGACAGGAGCCTTGCATGGCTGTCCTCTGTGAGGCTCTACCGGCAGCTGACTGAAACAGGTGCAGATGCTTACAGCCAACCATTGGACTGAGGTCAGGGATCCCTATGGAAGAATTAGAGGAAGAACTAAAGGAACTGAAGAGGATGGCAACCCCATAGGAACACCAACAGTGCCAACTAACCTGAACACTTGGAAGCTCCCAGAGACTGAGCCACCTACCAAAGAGCATTCACAGGCTGGTCCATGGCCCCTGACACATATGTAGCGACTACCTTGTCTGGCTTCAGTGGGTGAGGATGTGCCTAATTCTGTAGGGACTTGATGCCCCAGGGAAGGGGAATGGCCAGGAGTAAGATGGGAAGGGGAGGGGAGCATCCTTTCAGAGGCAAAGTGGAGGGGGTAGGAAGTGAAGAACTCTTGGAGAGGAGACTGGAGGGGGCAACATTTCGAATGTAATAAATAAAGTAATTAATTTTTTAAAGTAATATAATAAAGCAATTATTAGAGAAGTATTAAAAAATGATGCAATTTTAATGCATGACAGAAAGCCAGAATTTTCGTCTGTAATAAAAGACATTTTATACAATACATAACCATATACAATACATAAACATGAATTGGATGCCAGTCCTCTACAGGAGCAGGGGAACGATGGATGTCAGGTTTGGTTCATCACTACTTCCTCACCTTGCCTCGATTTTAATAGAAAATTATTTAGCTTTGTGTGTATAAATGGTTTGCCTGTGTGCACATATGTGCAACATGTGTAGTCAGGGCCAGAGAAGGACAGAAGAGGGCATCCATCGGATCCCCAAGAACAGTCATTATAAGTGGCTGGGGGAAGTCATGTAGCTACCTGGAACAGAAGCCAGGTCCTCTGCAAGAGCAGTAATTGCTTTTGATACTGAGTCATCTCTCCAGATCCATCTTCCTTCACTTAAAAAATTTATTTATTTATTTATTTGCTTTTATAAATTGGAATACACTGATGCTCTCTTCAGACACACCAAAATAGGGCACCAGATCCCATTACAGATGGTTGGGAGTCACCATGTGGTTGTTGGGAATTGAACTCAGGACCTCTGGAAAAGCAGT
>NC_034591.1:97456164-97509342 GCF_900095145.1 Mus pahari | reverse complement strand
GTGTGTGTGTGTGTGTGTGTGTGTGTGTGTGTGTGTGTGTGTGTATTTGGTCTTTTGAGACAGGGTTTCTCTATATAGCCCTGGCTGTCCTGGAATTCACTTAGTAGACCAGGCTGGCCTCGAACTCAGAAATCTGCCTGCCTCTGCCTCCTAAGTGCTGGGATTAAAGATGTGTGCCCCCTTCCTGCACTTTTTAAGTTATGTTGAGAAACACACTTACAGAAAATGATATTGGAGTAGGGGGAAATTAGTTGACAACATCATAAAGCTATGGAGTGGGAAAATGTCGAAAGGCACTTGTTATAGCTGATAAAACTGCACAGGAAGTATTTAACATCTGCTTTTCTATAGGCTTAGACTGGAAGCTAAAAGGCAGCATTCACCTTTGGTCTATGCACAGTTTCTTTTACTGAGTACAGATAACAATTTCAAGGAAGTTTAGTGCTAGCAAAAGGAAATCGGGTGGGGTGGGGAACTACAAGATGCCTTGTCAGGAAACCTGATGACCCAAGTTAGATACCAAGAAACAAGATGTGAGAAGAGAGAACAGACTCTGTGAGTTTTCCTCTCGTTACCACATATATACCCTGATTTGTGCAGACTCATATGCACGTAGCAACACACAAAATACATGAATAAAAATGTAGTTTTTTTCAAAAGGACACAGAAAGGTATGAGATGTGAAGATATAGCTTTAGAAAGAAATGAGAGAAATGAACAGACTAAGACCTGAGATACAATGTGAAATGGAAGATTGAAAGTCTGTTTCATAGCAGGAGGAAATAAATGCATTGAGGGTAGAATGCAGAAGTGATGGCACATGCTTTAGCAGGGGTGACCTCTCTTCTTCTGTAGTTTACAGGCAATTAACTAAAAAGTTGTAATTTTCACAACTGATCACTTTCTCTATGGTTTCCACTTAGACAAATGACCATTTTCACCAACACATTATTTCTCTTTTAAATTAAATTTGGGGGCTGGAAGGATGACTCAGTATAGTTAAGACAGCTTGCTGCTTTAGCACAGGACCCATGTTGGGTGGTTCCCAGTCACCTGGAACTCAAGGAGATCAGACCTGTTTTCTGCCCTCTGTGGGCGCCTACTAACACATAAATCCACATGCGTGCACATGCACACACACCTGGTACTACTATTATTCATTCTGTGTTTAAGTATGAGCAACATCAAACCTTTGCACTGACTCCCATATTTTCAACAGAGAGAAATTTTAAGGTTTAGGCTAAGACCTTACTTGTGTATGGAAGGTGTCCAGACATTCTCCAGGGTCGGTTGCTCATTGCAGAGGGATAGGTCCCAATGGCTGCTGGCATTTGTTGATGTTAGCCTTAATAGCCTTTAAAATTCTTAGCTCAAGGCTTACTGGTATTCTTTTATACCAAGACTGTCAATGTAATCTCAAATATTCTGATGTCGTACCATCAGTTTATCTTGTTATAAATTTTAAAGTCATGTTGGAATAGAAAACTTCCTACCTTTTTTGATGCAATGGAGAAAAAAGGATATTTCTGTTTTTTTTTTTTTTTATCATTTTCTTCTTATTTCTAAAAGAGTCTCCTGAGGGAGACTACCAGATGAACCATCCCTAAACTTCTCATTGTGTTTTACCCTATAGTTCTGGTCTAAGTCCAACCCTTTGAATTTGAGTACATATTACAGGCCATTCTATCTCTGATTCTATTCAGATTGATTTCAGTTGTTCAGTTTTTTTGTCTATACGTACCCTATCATTAATTGAGAGGATAAATATAACAAATTTCAGATGATCACTTTAGTCCATATTTTAGATTCATTAATAACTATCTATGTTTAGACCACAACATGCACCCTCTCTTCTTTCATTAATTAATTAAGTAATTCAAAACAGTGTCTGTGGACTAAGCTGTTCTGGAACATCCTATGTAGCTTAAGGTGAGGTTTAACTCCTAATCTCATGTCTGCATCTACCAAGGTTTGGGTTTTCAGGGTTGCATTGTTTTGACATAATGAAGGACATAAACTTACTTACATCAAGGCCTGAGGAGACACTTCAATGTTTATTTACTGTATAAAGTAAATATGTATTGACTAATAAAAATACATTTAAAAAGCTGTTGATTAAAAAGAGGACAATTAGAGATGTAGCTTAGATAATAAAGTACTTGCCTAGTATTCATAATGCCCTGGGTTTATTTCTAGTATTACTTAAAAGCAAGTGCTTAGGAAAGGCATGGTTGCACACAGCTCTAATCCCAGCACTCAGGAGTGAGAGGCATGTAGATCTCTGTGAATTCAAGGCCAGGATTGTCTACAAAGTGAGACCAGGACAGCTAGGGCTACACAGAGACAACCTATCTAAAAGAAAACAAAATAAACAGGAGCTAGAGAGATAGTTCAGATGTTAAGAACATCTTAAGTGGCTGCGTTTCCAGAGGTCCCGAGTCAATTCCCAGCAACCACATAGTGGTTCATACGTATCTATATTCATATCTAGTATTCTCTTCTGGTCTGTAGGCATGCATGCAGGCAGAACACTCTATATGCAATAAATAAATAAATCTTTAAAAAACAAAACAAAACAAAACAAAACAAAACAAAACAAAACAAAACAAAACAAAATGGGTGCTTGACAGACCTTGCCTGAGTGATACAGGAAGATTTCTGACATCAGCTGTGGGCCTCCATGTTCTTGTGCAGACATGCACACACACACACATACACACACACACACACACACACACACACACACACACACACACACACACACACACACACACACACACAAACACTATAAAAAGAAAAATCCACACAAGGCAACAGGTTCCTCTTCACCATTTGTTCTACTCTGTGATAAAAGTGTTTATCATGAGCTATACCCTCTTAACAATAAAATGGTAGCATTAACTACCACACATGCTGTTGGATAACAGACCTCTGTAACATAAGCTGGACTGACTGAGACTTTATAACCTTTGAGTTCAGCTCTCCCTCTGCCTTCCCTGGTCATTATGTGTTTATAATGTGATTGACTTTTCTTAAGTAGTTCAAATAGATGTATCCATGGGACCACTGTTCTTTTGTGACAGGGTGCAGTTTTTATTTTTTTAAAAAAGAGAAAAGTATATAGTATTTTTAAAGTTATATTCATCTTTCTCTATAAAGGGAGTGTCACCACAGGAAAAAATTATCTAGACACAGTAGGGAAACTACATATGTCAACTCATAGCAGTTGTGACAACACACACACACACACACACACACACACACACACACACACACACACACACAACCAGTACAGGATTAATTAGCATCCAATCCAATCCAATCCAATCCAATCCAATCCAATCCAATCCAATCTAATCCAATGACAATCGTTAGCTTCTTGGAGGGGGGAGACATTTTTCTGTAGTAGTGCAGCGCTCCTTAAATGGACCACTCCTCATTGGAAGGCTGCATATTCAGAAATACTTGGGCAATAGAAATTGGTCTTGAAGGATTAAAATAAAAGCAAAGTTGTGTAGACAAGGAAGTAGGGATGAAATGGGAAGACCTGGGGGATGATATTAAGTTAAAACATTATATTCCCTCTCATGGTGGAAAGTTGATATGTTTTGCATGAGTAATAAAACCCTTTAAAAAATATGTACACAGCTAACCAAGAAAGAAGCACACAAAGGAGGGGAACTGCAACGGAGCACACTACAGATTCAGTAAGATCTGCAAGTCTAACCACGGTTCCAGATTATAGAAAGTGCTTCTAAGAGTGGAGACATTGAAGGTGACAGCTTGAGTGTCCTTACACTCTGAGACCACATACCAGAGACATCAGACTCTGTACCTATCTTTCTTTCCCATGTATAGAAAATCCCAGATATCATTGTGAAAGTTATAACCATTGTTCTAGATTATAACCAATGCTTTTAACAATGGGAAGATGAAAGGAGACAGCTTGAGTATCCTTATATTGAGACCACACGCCAGAGACATCAGACTGCATCTTGTTGTATGGGGGAAATCACAATTATCACTGCATAAAGGGGAGCTAAGTCTAAAAACAAGGAAAGCCCTTGGGAAACAGTAAGGCCCTAAGGAAGTGATCAGGGTACCTGGATACTGTGACCAACTTTACTTTATTACAAACCTTCTGTATGGAGTCATAAAGAGACTTTAAGAAACTTGTAATACACATTGCAAATTCTTTCTTTCTTCCCTCCTCTCCCTGTCTCATTCTTTCTTTTTCTGATTCTCTCTCATTTGACCCATTTAAATTCAAAACTAAAGCAATATTATGAACATATTAAGCTCTAGAAAAATGGGCCATGGAATGAATCTGACCTATAGAATAAGGCGCTGTGACCCTTTGTAGTTCTTAATCTGGTTGTCGTTATAGATTCTTAGGCTTTTCTAGGTTTCAAAAAGTGTCATGTGTGGGAAAAAGCAACCTCTTGTTGGATTGTTTTGAAAAAAAGTCCTTGAAGTTTTCTCTTAATGGGAATTCCCTCTTATAAAATATTCAAACTAACCTGTTAACATTGGAATAGCTTAATATTGATAATTCAGAAAGGTAATGAAGAGAGGGGCTGTATAATTTTGATGAAACTTTCTTTCGTGAATGCAGTTGTTCCGATAGGAACACTCAATGCTGGAATGTTACAATCAGCTCACCTCTCCTTCATTTTGATCTTACTGGGTTGTCTTCACTCACTGAAGAAGTCTGCAAGGCTGATGAATCTGAAATGGCTCTGAAAATGTCTCAGCCTCTCCTGGTCTAGGACAGTATCATAGATTATCTTTGATTCTGATGAAAGCTGTTGAGGCTTGGTAAGTTGTTTTTAGAATTTACTTCAATTGTGCTCCACCATATTTTTTTTCCTCGTGATTACATGGGGTTATAAGTTTTATGGAAGAAGACTACAGCAATAAAATGATGTTACTATGATCTCTAAGCTGTTGTGGGGAAGCTTGCTATCATCAAGATTGATTTCTGATGATGACAGACATCATCAGGCTGAGGTGGGATATGTGTTCTCTGCATTGGAAAGCCATTTTTGACCCCTTCCCAAATCTACAATTTGGAAGCTAATCACTACCCATATTTAATGCTCAAGAAGAGGAGAAACACAGATCTTGTCCTGGAAATTGAGAAATCACCGCTAAGAAATATTTGTAATTCTTTTATGTAGGAGTCTCTCTCTCTCTCTCTCTCTCTCTCTCTCTCTCTCTGTGTGTGTGTGTGTGTGTGTGTGTGTGTGTATGTGTGTGTGTGTGTGTGTGCGTGTGGTGTGAACACATATAAATGCAAGTGCCAGGGAACACTGTAAGCTTCAACAAAACTAAATGTTTCCAAATGTTATTCAGTAGTATTTTTATAGGTATGTGGAGGTATTCTATCTAGAAGGTGATACTGACTTCCACAATTCTTCTTCTTTAAGGTTGTCATGTTTTGTAAATCTTATTTTTGACAAGCTCTCAGGAAGATAAAGCATAATAGTATTTTGTACATCTGACTTCAAATTTTATTCTTCCTGTTAAGTATAATGTTCTGTTGTTTATTACTAATTACTTCAGTGAGCTCTAAGAGAAAGAGGAAGTGTTTGTTATTTTCATTTCTATATGAGATATGTTAACAAGATAATTCACCGTTTTGAATTTTCCCACAGAAATGCTTAACCATTTTCCATTTGTATAATTATAATTTAATTTCAGTAGTTATTCCTTCTATTTTCTTGCCCTAAGTCTTCTTGTATAACACTCCCTATTCCCCTTTAAATTCATGGCCTCTGTTTAAAATTTTTAATTTAACCTTTAGATATTTTACTTCTAATTTAATTTAACATCATTTTGTCAAATGCGTAAATTCTTAAAGTTATTTTAGTAATTTAGGTCATACTAAAAAGTCTATTTTCATTGTTTTTAGATGTATGAGATTATAAGCATTGGCACTATCTCATTGTTCTTTAGAAATTCTCCAATAGAAGCTGGCAAGGAGGTTCAGAAGGTAAGAACACTCATGGCCTGCACCTAGGCCTTTCCACACATGCACAGATATTGCTGATGTGAAGCTTGGACTTCATGTGGCTCCCAAACAATTGGAACAGAGGCTGTCTGTGGGATTTTTTCGTCTAGCTGGGCTGTCTTGTCTGGCCTCTGGGGGAGAGGAAATAAATACCCAGGGAGGCCCCCACCTGCTCTGAGTGGGAGAGGAGAGGGGGATAGAAAAACTGCAGAAGGGGGTGACTGGGAGGGAGGCAGTGAGCCAGATGTTAAGAGAATAAGTAAAAAAAAAAAAAAATACAATAACCATACCATACCATACCATACCATGCCATACAATACTACCCATGGCTTTCCCAGAGGACCTGTGTTCATATCCCAGCACTAACATAAAAGTTCACAGCCTCCTATAACTCTGGCTTATTGAGAACTGTCTCCCTCTTCTGGGATCTTAAGGCACTGCATGTACAACATGTTTGTTATACATATATGCACACATACATGTGCTAGTGTGCATGTGGACATGTGTGCGCACGTGCACACACACACACACACACACAGCTTTTTAAAAGGTTTTAGAAATTATACAGACTGGGAAAGTTGTACTTATGTATTAAGATATATATGTACACACATACTCAGACACGAACATGTGAGCACACACACACACAAACACGCACACAGACACATACAATTAATGAAACACAATTAATGATTTTGAAAAAGGGCAAGGGAAGTATTGTGGGACTGTTTAAAGGTAGCAATGGTGGGAGAAATGGTATAATTATAATTTCAAAAATTTAAATAAATAATTTGGAAAATTTACTCTAGATACCATAATTCCATTATTTACTTTCAGAAAACATTACTTTCATACACTCACTATTTTCTTTCTTTTTTATTTTCTCATGTATTTGTCAATTTAAGTCTTTTCCAGAGATAAATTTTGGAAATCATTTTTCTTTCTACTTCAATTTTATTATTAGCGTAATTTGTTTTTGTAACCTATGTCTTATTTCAATAGAATAAGTAAAATTAATTAAATAATTTTGTGACTAAGACTAAAGTTTTAATCTCAAATTCTACTTGTAATTCATTCCACAGTACTGGAAAAATGGTTCATCTATGGAGAAAACACTTATGTCAGGCAGCTCACAACTCCAAACCACTTATAACCCAGCTCTGAATTTGCTACCTCTCTTCCTTCTTCCCTCTTCCCTCTTCCCTCTTCCCTCTTCCCTCTTCCCTCTGCCCTCTGCCCTCTGCCCTCTGCCCTCTGCCCTCTGCCCTCTGCCCTCTGCCCTCTGCCCTCTCCTGCTATCCATATACATGTGGCACACATTTCCACACTATGGCACACACACAAACACTTGCACATACATTCACACATGCACGCATGCAAGGATACACACACAAACACACACACACACACATACACACACACACACAATTTATTTAGAAAAATAAATTAAATTGTTCAAAAATTCATCCCAGGTGTATAGTTATTTCATTTTCACTGTTGAAAATTTTGAGTCCTTCATAAATCCAATCATCTTTAGTTGTGTGTAAGTATGTATTTATATCAATGTGTATGAATGAACTCTGTATAAATATGTGTATAAATATGTGTAAATCATGTAAGTAGTGTCACATATGTGTGTGTCTATATGCATTTTTACATGTGTGTGTACTGCTATGTTCATTTATATGTGTGTATATATGTGTGTGTATGGATATGTGTATGTGTATTGCATATTAAGACATTATGCATATGTATAAGTGCATATGTTGTATATGGTAAAATTCTATTCCTGTAAAGCTTTTGACAACCATATACACTTACAGTTAATAATGAGACTATTAAGAGCATAGTTCCCATTTGTTCAGCTCTATTGAATTTCACCAATGCATTGTGGATACTGAGTGCTATCCCTCAAGTCCTCCTTTTCAGACATTAGTTTTGAAATTCTCTTTTATTGTCCATCTATTCATCATGGAGCTTTCTTTTGTGTGTGTGACATATGCATGCATTTCTGTGAGTGTGCCATGCTTGTGCATGCCACTTTACAGGCCTGGAGAGACCAGGGCTCAATAGCACATATCCTCCTTGATTGCATAAACCTTATTTTGAGGTAGGGTCTCTCATTAAACTCCCCAAACCTGGAGCTTATGTGTTAGCCTAAGCCAACTGGTCAGCAATGCCAGGACTCCTGCTAGCTCCCTCCCATAGTCCCCTGTGCTGAGGTGTCAGGTACACAGCTGTGTTTGACTTTACATGGCTGCTGGGAAGCAAACTGATCCATCTTCCATGTTCCTGGAATTCCCTTTATTAATATTTAACTTTTCACTGGGCTGGAAGTATACACTGCACTTATTTCTTTTTAATATTTATGTACACATTTAATATAAGTATTTGATGTGACAATATAAAACCCTTGTCTCCTTCCAGCCCTACCTGGCATTTACACAGGTGTATATGCAGAGCTCCTGTGGCAGTCCTTCCCTTGCTGTCCCTGTCACTTATTATACTTTCAGTTTCCATTCATCTCTCTTCCCTGCTTGCTGACTTGAACCTGATTCTGATGTAATTTCTAGGTGGATCAATTTCTTTGTTTATAATTGTTTTTCTCCTGTGTTTATTATATTTTTTAAATTTTCCTTCTTGAATCATACTGCTTTAGGCTTTGAGAAATAGTTCTATGACTAATTTCTATCTTACTTTCTATTTTGCCATTTTCCTCGATGGTAATTTGAGCACTGAGCTGACATATGGCAATTATTTTTCTCAACAAATGAAATATATTATTTTAGCATTATATGATATTTATTAATGTTGAGAAGTCACTTCAGTCTGGGTAGCTTGAGTTTGTCTATTTTCTGTGGCTCTTTAAAATTTTAGTATTTAATAATCTATATTTTCATTAAGATATATTTGCTTCAAGCATGCAGGCAAAAAGGAATATATCTCACATTTCATTAAGTAATACTTGTTAAAGTAGTGTATAAAGCCATAGCTCTTAGCAGTGATCTATTGTAGCATGTATACCATTTAAGTTATGACTGATTAAACAATATGACACTACACAACATGTCTAGTCCTTCAGGGAAATCTGTAATAATACCTAAGCATACTTTACGTATTCAATTTTCAAATACTTCTACAGTTTCTTTTTTCCTTGATATATTTTAATTTGTGGTGTTCTTATTTCATGCAAAAAACAAGAGCATGTTTCATGAGAAAATCAGTTAGCAAGACCATCCTTGATGGCAGTTTGCTCTGGAAAAATTTTATGCAAAGACTTATGCAGGGGATTTTGTTGTTTTGTTTTGTTTTCCCTATAGATTGCAACTCAGTGTTCATGTAAAGCTAGTAAACACAGAAATAAAGTTTTCATGATCAATTTCTGTGATACATGGGAAGGCACCCATGGACTGCAATTAGTGGAAATGAAGCAAGAGTTTGTGAATGCATTCATTCCTTTTATTATACATCTTGAAAAAGTTATTGTGCTTTTAGTCCCAGAATACATGTTTGGGAAGGTGTGAATGTCATCAATGCATCAAGATTTGTATCAATAACCACAGGGTGGCCCTCTATCTAAATGGCTATGTCAATCACACCAGTGCTTTAATATCTAAACGTAATCCAAGCTTGTTTAAAACAGAAAGGAATGTTTAGAATTATATTAAATTTTCTAATCTGGAATTAAGCTAATAGGCAAATGATTACCTAGACCAAAGTGCACACTTCATATCCACTTGAATTTCACTACACCTGGCTTGAATGAAATCATGAAATAATGTGTTCAGTTGCTAAGAAAACCTGCAGGTAGTAAAGGTTAGCTTATTCACTAGAAGTAGAATTTCCACCCAAGCCTACCTCCTAAACTTACTTCCTTAGTGTATATAAGAGGATCAGATGAGGGGAAGGATTTATGTAACAAACTGAGCTTTGAAAATTATACATAGTTTACATTTCATAAAATAAAATGGTCAAAAGTACTGAGCTGCCCTCTGATTACCTAATGATCCTTTTGTTATGTTTAGAAGTAGTCATATTGCAATTTGAATATTTCAGATGTTCTTTACTCCCACCCCCAATGTGTTAGCTCACTCAAGGCACATGGGATTCCAATGGTTGCTTTGTATGGAAAAAAAAAAAAAAAGACTAGAGATACATCAACAATTTAAGTTCACACCACTTTTTACTCTTACAGCTTAGACTTTAGATATTCTGTCTTGGTTTCTTTCAGTCAGGACTCCTGATAACTGTGTTTCACTAAGTCTAACAGACACTCAGATGCAAGCTTGCACATGAGAACCATCGTGATAAGGGATAATGATTCTGTGTATAATTACCATAGTGCTAGTTATAAAAGAACAGTGGAGGCATGCTTGAATAAATAAGACATGCATAAGGATGTGTGAGGGAGGTAGACATATATAAGAACTTGCTTTTTTTCACCAAAGACTTTGTAACTCTGGAAATACAGAAGGTTTTCTTTAAAGAGATAAAAGAAAACATAGCACATAGGTTCAGAGCAAGAAAGCTTGCCTTGGGAAGGTTAAGTGTGACATCAGTTTGAATGTTAGACAACATCCAAGGTACTTGTCCAAATACTTTGTCTTTCAAACTTCCTTAGAGTACTGAACTTCTTTAGTTTCTAGCTGAATTAAATGAGAAATAATCAAAGATATCATGTGCTAGTAATACCGCCACATCCATGCTGATATCAGGACTATTCGTAATAGCCACACCATAAGATAAGTCTGGATGCCCAACCATAGCCAATGTAAATGTGGTATTTATCCATACAATGGAATACTACTCACACAAAAAGTAGAAAACCATAGTGTTTGTAAGCAAATATTTGGAATGGAGAACATCATATTAACTGAAATAAAGCTGACACAGATAAGAATCACATATTTGTCTCTCATGTGTGAAACCTACAAAAAACCAAAGCTACAAATATAGAATAATATCCTCGGAGAGATGACAGGGACCTGGGAAAGATGGGGAAGTTCAATAAGAGAAGGTAACAGGAAGTGGTGGATATATTACAATGAAAAGAAAATTTTTACAGTTAACATAGGCCAGAAAGATATGCTTATGCCTAAATAAGATTTTTTAGTAATTTATAATCTATAAAAACTCAAAAATGTTAATTACTTATCTCTGCTTTTGTTAGTGTTTCAAGTGACATTAAATACTTTGTACAAAGATATTAATAAGTTCATTAAAGAGAGCAGTATTGAGTGGCTGAAGAATTTGAAGTTCAGTAATGAACAGGCAGAAAATCAAAGGCAAAACAGGATTTAAATTGAATGTTGTCCACCTTTTGTTGGTCTCCTTCTGGTTCAAAGGAAAAGAGAATTGTTAAGAGAGGAATTTGTGAGAATTTTTTGCGGGGAAAGAGAATAGACTAGCATGAGGGGACATGAGATTTATGAAGAAATGTGAATAAGGGTCAGACTTAGATTTAAATTGTAGACTTCAAGTTGCTATCACCTAAAACTGGCTTCTGTTTAGTGGAATTTCCAACATAGCTAATGTCTACCTGGGACTCTTGGAGAGAAACCCTTTGATTGGACATAGATGACCAAAAAAGAAACCCTTTACCACCCAGGTTTTTTTTTGGTGCTTTCTTTTTGTCCTCTATGTCCAAACAAAAGTATATGGGAAGGGAGTAGGAGGACCAGAGTGGAAACACCTTTCATAGGTTAGAACACTCTGTCTTTAGGTAATGTGATTCCTAGAGCAAATAATCACAGCAGGCACTCAGAGGCTCAACCTTCCATCTGAGAAACCGATCAAAACATAATGGGAAATGGAATCTTTCAAAAGGGACCTGCAGTGGAATGCACTCTAACAAATCATTTGATTTTACAAATCCCATTAATAATTCTAACCACACAGTTTAGAAGCTTTTATCCTAGGGGCTTAGCCAAACTAAGTCAAGGAACAGCTCTATTAACAATGGGCAGGAGAATAGGGCTGTGTAGACCCGAATCCCAAAGAGCATTCAAGCAGACTCACAGGTAAGAACAAATCCTCTTAGCAGTTGTTGGCTTTGATAATATTTACAAAGCATAAATCTTCCTTCCTCAGTTAACTCTCTCCTGACTACACTAGCGATCTCAATGTTGAGATTTAAAGAGCAGATTATTAACAAAGTGGCTTCAGATAGAAAACACAGAATTCTGGATGCTAAAATGATCAAATCTATTAAAGCATGTCTTGGAAAATCTTTCCCTTTCACACACACAGTCTCTATCTGTCTCTGTCTCTCTTTGTCTGTCTCTGTCTCTTCTCTCCTTTTCTCTTTCTTTCTCCACCCTCTCTGTTTGCAGTACTCAGTATACTAAGTGTATTTGACATTTCTTTACATTTCTGTCCTTTTCCACAAAGCAAAGTTATAAAATGCACATATATTAATTCTGCAATCTTAGAACTTTGAAGCAGAAGATAGGAAGATTATTTGTAAGATAAAGTTTTTAAGGTAGAGGATTGATCATTGTTTTTCATCATTTGTGCGCCAAATGACTGAATTAGAGGAATAGAACATTAGCAAATAAGGAATGGGTAGGGTGAACAACAAAGCTTTGGGGAAATCTCACAAGAGAAAATTTTCTATAACAAAACAAAAACCCATAGCTGTCTTAAACATATAAATCAACTGATTTGATCTTATAATAGCAAATTACCAGAATAAATCCTTCTAGTCATTAACGATTTGTTTAAATAAATCTGCTAAATGTATAAAGCAAATTGAAGTGTGGCCAAAAGATGTGTATTTCTTGCACTCATTTAAAAATTTTATAGCACATGTTTTCTAATGTTCTACACAAAATATAATCCCTAATGTACAGGACAATCATCCTTCCAGGGCTTCATTAGCTACAAATATTGCATAATGCTCCAGACAGACTGACTCTTGGTGTTAAAGCAAATGGATTAATGAAAATTCTTTGGGACAGGATAACATAGATGCTCGATTATTTGATCATGTTGTACCAGCCCTCTTCCTGGAGAAGAGGGATGGAATGGATTACATGCATGATGATTTACATAACAAAGCAGGTCTCCTAATTGAACAATTTCAATTTTTGTAAGAGAATTTCCCACAGGTCTCTGGTTTCTACATGTCTTTCTTTTTTTTTTAAATATAGTAAAAAAATTTTATTATTATTATTTTCTTTATTTACATTTCAAATACTATCCCGAAAGTTCCCTATACCCCCCGCCCCTGCTCCCCTACCCACCCACTCCCACTACTTGGCCCAGGCCTTCCCTTGTGCTGGGTCATATAAAGTTTGCAAGACCAAGGGGCCTCTCTTCCCAGTGATGGCCAATTAGGCCATCTTCTGCTACATATGCAGCTAGAGACACAAGCTCAGGGGGTACTGGTTAGTTCATATTGTTGTTGTACCTACAGGGTTGCAGCCCCCTTCAGTTCCTTGGGTACTTTCTCTAGCTCCTCCATTGGGGACCCTGTGTTCCATCCAATAGCTGGCTGTGAGCATCCACTTCGGTGTTTGCCAGGCTCTGGCATAGCCTCACAAGAGGCTGCAATATCAGGGTTCCCTTCAGCAGAATCTTGCTGGCATGAGCATTAGTATCTGGGTTTGGTGGCTGATGATGGGATGGATTCCCAGATGGGGTAGTCTCTGGATAGTCCATCCTTTCATCTTAACTCTAAATTTTGTCTCTGTACCTATATCCTTTCCTGAGTATTTTGTTCCTTATTCTAAGGAGGAATAAGCAAAGGTCAAGCTAGCTAGTTTTTGAGGCTGTTTCTCTGGGGCAACACTTTGGCTGTTTGGCATGCAGATTGCTGCTTACTGAGGTTTTGAGGTTTCTCATCCTTACAATAATGGCTGTGTATGAACAGCTAGCTGGACTACTGTGATTCCCTCTGTAGTTGATGGAATGCAAGGTAAGTTTACGCTACCTGCTGTGCCTGGACCCTTCAATCTGTGTGTATCCTGACTGGAAAAACAAACAATTTATCTGAAGAAAAGTCACTCTGTCTGATGAAGAAATACCATATGAAAACTGAGACCACGGTAATTAATTTTGAGCAGAAAGCTATGGCTTCTTGGCCTTTCGGCTAAGATCAACTGGAGCAGAAGGCTAAGAATTAATGAGAGGATGTCTTTGTGTTTTGTGTTCTGACTGAAGTAGCATTCACATGTTCTAAAACTTTCATTTCGTTTCAGTTCATGCTGTTCTTGATCATCACATCATTTCAGGGATGAGAGTGTATCATTTCCATTTTGCCAATGTCACTTATGGATGTAGACTGTAAAGTACTGATGGGATGAGGTCTTTGTAAGATATAAAGTCTTTATGTGTCTGTAATATAAATTATTTTGCGAGACAATGTGAAAGAGAAAGTGGTCAATGAAGGAGAGAAGAAAGGGAGGTTCAGATTAGTTACATCAATATTAGGAGAAGTAATATCTAGGGATAAACTAAGGCTTTGGGCTGAAAGTCTACAGATACATGTTATATGTGTAGGGGATGCAAGGTATATGTCAAGAATGAATTGTAGAAGATAGAGAATAGCACTGAAATGGACCATCAATATCATCTAGTCAGAGGAACAAACATTTGGTCACTCTCCCCAGTAATACTGTGAAGTAAGTGACTCACAGATACCATACAATGCCAACATGCTGTTTCTCGCCATCATGTAAGACTATGACATCCAGAATGAAGAAATGTCCAGTCATAGTTGAATAGATTTGACATGAAATATATGAGTGCCTTTTAGTTCTTATTTATATTTATTGATATGGCTACTTGTTTTGCATGCAGAATTGGGCCAGAGCTATGAGGTATCTTCTATCCTCCCACCTTGTAGGTCTCAAGGAATGAACTCAGGTGGTCTGGCTTGCTTGAGCCATCTCACTAGTTGAAATTACTATTTTTCACTCATTGCCCGTTTCCTTCATTTTAGCATAGCCACTAAACTGTTTTTATCTAAGCAATTACTTCACAGTTCAGTACAATATAAAGCCATTTTGAAAATAATAAATATTCTTTTCCACTTAGAAGAACTAACAAAGTTTCTATTCTGTGATAGTAAGATGCAATTATTTATGTCTTAGTTTCTCTCTAGGGAGATGCTCTGGCATACATTTTGGTTTTGGCCTTTTCCTGAAACCTGTCTACAACAATGCTATCTCTATCTGTTTAATTCTCTCTCCAGTTTCTCTCCTCTCTTCCCTCCCTCCTTCTTTCCTTCTCTTTCCTTTCTTTCCTTCCTTCCTCACTCCCTCCTTTCTCTTCTTCCACTTTCCTTCCTTCCTTCCTTCCTTCCTTCCTTCCTTCCTTCCTTCCTTCCTTCCTTCCTTCCTTCCTTCTACCCTTTGTACTTTCCATTTCATGAGCATTCCATTTCATGACAGTTGCTTTCTTTTTAGTGAATCCAACAGGAAGCCCTGGTGTAACACACTAGCAGGGTAGACAGACTCATCCTGGGCACAAGGAACCTCTGTATATGTTCAGAGCCTCCCAAGAAGGCTTGAGTTGTTAGATATGAGAAAGACTCCTAGCTGGTAGCATATTATTACCTCCTGTAGAATCTAAAACTTGAGTTTAACATAAGATAGCATCTATTTACTGTTCTTTGAAACATCCCTGAAAATACCTCTACCTTATTCCTGTTAACCCAAAGATAGCAGCACATGGAGAGAGGGATGTTATGTTGCAGTGCAATATGAATAATGCTTCCAACACTAGAACTGAGCAGTGGCTGGAATTAGAAAAGAAAGCAGAACATATGTGAATTTACTTCTGACATTATCATGAAGCCAATATCTTTCTATGGAGTGAAATATAATTTCACATAATTATAGGGTATCTTTTCATCATATTCCATCTTGTGGTTCTGGAGGTATGCATCACTAAAAGTTTCTTTCACTTTTCAAAGGCAGCAAAGAAGTAATTTGTGCCATCAACTATTCAAGTCTCTGGCAAATGTGTGTACATGAAAGCCTGGTGGAAACACCTGCACAGGATGACTCCTTGTCTTAACATCAGCAATCAGGGTTCTCGTCACATACTAAGAAACCCTCATTACAGCTATAAGACATTTATTCTATGTAAACACATTTTATTTGATTTGACTTTCAAACTAGTGACCTTTTTATTTTTATCATTAAAATTGAGTGGCCAAAGACCATTATCAGTACAACACTGAACATTTTAGAAAACAAAAGGTTTTTTTATTCAGAAGAAAATATGGTTATTCATTTACATTTTGATGAAGTGTATTTGTTAATTTTATAAATTCCATTATAATTTTCAACTTTTTGAAGGCTAAGAATGAATGTACGTCTTGTTAGAAAAATAGAAAGTTAACTAAATGCAAAGAAGAACTGGAATAGCTGGGAGAGAATGGAAAGTGCTTGCCATCTTCAGATAGGCTGTTTCAATTTCTTACAACTTTGAGACAATGTACTGGAGCATATTGTTTAAAGAGCATGACCCACTTAAAATTTGCAATCAGAACATGACAAATTCTTCATTAATGAATATTTAATTACTTAATTACTGATCAAAAGAGTGAAGCCAAGCAAAAAATATTCTTATGAAATCTACTGCTTGAAGGGGTCAAATGAAAGCTTTCTAATTGTATATTCTTTAACAGTTAAAGATTTAATTACCCATAGAAACAATGCAAATATATGTGTGCTTATATTTACATATATTTGCTATCCTTTGCAAAAACAGCCTTCAAAAGTTCACCATGAGAAGGCTGATGACTTTTGCCTCTGGAACACGAAGCATGGAGATAGGACCAGCATAATTGCAACACCAGTTGACATATCATTATGTATCAGAGAAATCTCATAAGGCCTACCCTTAGATGAAGAATTACAGACAATTAATGGCTGCTGAGAGCAAGGGTCAATATTCTCCAGAAATGAGGCTTCTGATGGGTTATCCAATCAGAAACATTTAGCCAGAAACATGTGTTCATAGGAGTGACACTATGAGCTATGCTCTTTTATAGATCTTTACGAATAATAATGAAAGGTGCGGGCATATATTTGGAAAAGAGTGGGAAGGACATTAGAGCAGTGGACGTGGGTCAAGGAAAGGGGAAAATGATGTGAGTACAGTGCTCAAGAAGGAAATTCTCAAAATATTCATAGTTAAATTAATACTGAGAAGTTATAACTTAATTATTAGAAGTTATTTACATAGTAAATCAGGAGTTTTCACCTGCAGTCTACACGCATGGCTGCAGGAATTAATATATGCAAAATATGTGTATCCACTGGCAGAAGGATGGATCACAGGGACTTTGTGTATACACAATGTAATAATATTCAGCTGGCCCTTAAAAATGAAAGTATGTGGTACTCAGGTCAATGCAGAAACATCATGCTAAATAAAATAATCCAAGCACAAAGAGACAAACAGCCCTATCTCACTCTGAGTAAAAGTTGAAGTTTTTCAAAGCAGAGAGTACGGTGTTTACTAGGACCTGGTGAGAGAGGTTCTAGAAAAGGTGTGAGTCATAGGACACAAAGTAGGAATAAGTTAAAGCAAACTCCTATACATTGTGATACCCATGAGCATTACATAGCGAGTAAAAATTACCTTTTAAATTTTATTCTCTCTCTCTCTCTCTCTCTCTCTCTCTCTCTCTCTCTCTGTGTGTGTGTGTGTCTGTCTGTCTGTCTCTCTCTGCATAAATGCATGTGTTGGTTCCTAAAGAGGACCTCCTTCTCTCCAGAAGGAGGCATCAGATCCCTTGGAGCTGGAATTCTAAGCTGTTGTGAAAGACTTGAGGTAGGCACTGGATCTGAATTCATGTACTCAATGGTTAAGCCATATTCTAGCTCCAGTCAGATTAGGATTTTTATGTGTTATCAAACCAAACCAAACTAAATCAAACCAAACCAAACCAAACCAACCAAACAAACAAAACAAAATAAAAAAAAAAAAACAACACCAAACAAAAACAAAGAAGGTTATGAAGAATTTCACAGTTTAGTCTGTGCATTTCGCTGGACATACTGTGGAGCACAAGCACCAAGCTTAACATAGACAGCGTTCATCAATGATAGGAAAGAATTCTACTGCAAAGAAAGTCAAAGAACCTCAGAGCTGTCAAACATTTTGCTTTATTTTTTTCCGCTTTAGCTTCTAAGTGGCATTCCATCTTATTTTGCTCCTGCCCCGATGTATTATGACCTGAAAACTCCTTTCTTTAATTCAAGAAACTTAAAATACGCCAAAGAGTGTGTATTACGGTTCAAAAAGACAGCGTTTCTCCTCCCAGGGCATGAAGTCTACTGAGGAAACCCATGAGTGAAAAAAGGCAGTTGGGGTGCTTGATGACAACTGTTTGAACCTGCTAAAATTAAAACACTCCTAGGTTACTGAAGAGAAGATATGAACGTCTGCTTAGTAACCCAGATTTCTCTAGGGGAGCATGTGGGGGAAGATAATGCTCTTTTCATGGAAAAGTATCCCCAGAGGGCGAAGCTTAACTATGGCAGGAGTTTAATTTACCAGTGTTCTGGAGAAGGCAGATCTAGAACACCAAGTCATTGCATTTGGTTTAGACTTCATCCTGAGGACACTGGAGAGCCATCTGCAAGATTTTAGCTGCTATTTTCAGGTTTGAGGCATAGAACCATGATTCTCCAAAATAGTATTAGATAGATTGGAAGAGGAACAAATAAAGCATAGTTTTTAATGTTCAATCAAACTAAATACCTCTCCTTTTTTATCATTTTATTATAACTAACACACTCAAGTTTTCTGCCAGCTTAAAAAAATATGCTCTTTATTGTAATTAGCTATAGATAGTCACTTCAATTGGCAGGAGCTCAGCAGAAATTCACGCTTTTATCAAACTGAAAGCTAAGGCCCACTGACCAGTCTTCTCCATCCCACCCCACATCCACAATCTACATGAATTGTGTAAAGCAATATTCTACTCCCAACTTGCATAAGATTTGATTTCTCTGAACTAAAGTTACAAGTTGCAGTAAAGGAAACACAAACCAATATCTACATGACAAGATAACAACATTTTAGAGAGAATAAAAGTACTCTAATCGACCACTCCTGAACACTTGAAAGACTTAATAAAGACATCGGGATAAAGCCAAATTTCAAATAAGTAAGGATGGTTTTATTGTATAAATTTATTCTTGGTTTTGGATAGAAAATGTTTACATCAACAAATTATTCACAATTCATCTTAAATTCAAATTTTATGAACATATGTTTTATAAAAAAAAAAAAAAAAAAAAGAAACTTTCCGGAATGAAAGTTCTGTAGCCTTGATGCACCAAACCTAAACTTGATCAACCCACATCTACCTCTTTACCCCTCTGCCAACTCCTTCTTTCTAACCCTTAATTATTATTTCTCAAGTAATTTCAATTGTCTAGTAACTGCTTACATGAGAAAATTGCATAATTCCTTGTTATGAACAATTTGCATAGTTTGAACACAGGAAACTATACATTAAGGCAAATTTAGAAGTTTTATAGAGTAAAGGATAATATGGATTTTCATAACTACTCAAACTGCTAAGAATAAGCTGGGTATAATCCTTTATAGGTAGTCTGTATCACCCTCTTCTAGCTTCAGAGAATGTGGCTGGAGGGGGCTGAAAGAGTACTATAGAAGTTAAAGAAAGGAATACTGAATAATGATGCCTACTGGAAATGATCAAGCCGCGGCACTCAGGAACTCTGATTGGTCATGGTTACCAACACAAGAGTTACCAAAAAAAAACCCCAAAAAACCAAAAAACAAAAAACATTGAACCCATTGACATTCCATCAAGGCTGAGGAAGGGCTTCTGAGGCCACACCCCTCCTCTAGTAGCCATTGATTGATATTAGTGGTTTGGGTAGAGGAGCTCCTTTTTCTTCATGGTTATAGACATTGCTACACTGTCCTTGGTTCCGTATATGGTTTCTGACCCACCATCATGCAAACAGTCATAATTAAACCTAGTGGGTTACAAAACAACAACAACAACAACAACAACAATAAAATAAAACAAACTGAGGTGGAAAACTTGAGAAGAAAAGGTTTAGTGCGAGTCAGCAGAGGATAAATATGAGTGACAGATGTTACTAATCAAGCTCTATGATATCGATGTATGAAGGTCTCAGAGAAGAAAAGGCCAGGAGGAAAGGGAACTGAACTTTCCAACTACAGAATACATTCAAACTGAAGAAATAGAATGTGCTCAGTTTTATTCTGTGGGAAAGCCTCTGAATTCCAAGTAAGATTTTATAAAGAAAAGTAAAACAACATGGCAGCATTAGAGACAATAAATCCCTGCGTTCCTAGGTCATCAGGTTCTTTCTTCCCACCTAGCTGTTGGACCTGTTTTCAAGCCCTGAGACGGAGTTATTGGAAGACTGTCTGAGATGGCACACAGATATATATGCCCATTCAACAGTGTCAACATTATATATTAATTCCATATCTGCTTTATAAATATGACTCAGAAAGGTTCATAAATTTACCAGAAATAAAAGCATCAAGCTCTTAGCCATGACATGATGGGCTCACATAGCTTGGGGACGGGTCACCATACAGCTTGGAGAGGACCACTCTTCTGCCTCTCCTCCCCAAACTCTTTGAGCAGTATGTAGAGATTTATAAATTTAAACTTTATAGCAGATTTCCCTGGTGGCCCCCTTATTGAGTGTAGCTGCTCTCTAGAATATTCTAGAACCTGACTCAAGTTTGTCTTTGTATAATTAAACTATGTTTGCTGCCCGTCTAAGCACAGAGACTGACAGGGCTGGCTGGTTCATGTTATTTTTGAAATTTCTATGTTTTGAGTCCACTGGGTGAAAGCCTTGTTTCAAATTACTGAAAATACTGTGGTGCATCCTCACACATGAACACTCATTACAGCTCACATCAGCATTTCTGTTTAGATTTTTTTCCCTTAAATGGTCCAGTTTTCCACATCAGTTTTTGCCAGCTTTAAATAATTAGATATAAATAGATGTGATTCTGTGACATTATCCAAGGAGTTAATTTTGCTCATTAGGAGTCATTTCATATGTTTCCTGTTTTGTAATTGATAGTTGTACTGAAACATCTCTTTGAACATGAAAAGCTGGATCACATTTTGAATCATTGATAGGCTACCCTTTGCAGAGTGCTTCACTGGTGTGTTGCTTTATTAAAAGCACAAAAGGATGCATCATTTTCAAAATTAAATAGCATTTAAAGGAGGAACTATCATGGAACAGACCCAACAGGCATGTGTGTTTACATACATGCATATATCTGTGCATATTTATGCCTCATTTTATTTCTGCATGTCAGGAATCTTGTAAACTGCTCAACTCAAGAGACATTGTTTATGCTGCCCCAAAGCACTCATCCTTTTCCTGGCTTGTATTCTAGCTATTTATGCATATTTTGTGTCTCTCATAAGGCCTTTTCAGGTAGCAACTGTGTTTAATTCATCTTCATACATCCCACAATGACTAACACAGCTTTGTACACTGTGAACACTTAACTGCTGTTAAATGAATGACAGGAAAGGTAGAAGTTTGTGTGTATGTGTGTGTGTGTGTGTGTGTGTGTGTGTGTCTTTGAATACTCAGTCTGGAAATGCTTTTAATGTAAATGCAGTAAATAATTTTCATAAATGTTCTTATCCTTTTCTACCTTTAGAGATATGTTCAGTCTCTCTCACTCACTCTCCCATATTGTGCTACTGCCTTTACTGTCTTGCATGCAAGAGTACATGAACCTGTCATAGTGCACACACACGGTGTTTGAGGACAATTTGCAGGACTTGCTTCTCCGCACCCTGAATCCCACCTGGATCCAGGATATTGATTTGGGTGACAAACTTGGTGGCAAGGTCCTTAAGCTTTTAAGTTAATTCATCATCCTCCAGTTTCTTTTATTTCTAATTTATATATTTGATTTCCTAAATGTCATGTTATTATTTGAATCTATAACCTATTATGAGCTACAAATGTAGGTTTAAAAATTATTTAAAATTGAGAGAGAAAATATATAAGGTTTATTGTTCTGCCTTCTGGTTATAAGATTCTACATAAGCCATTGAAGAAATCTGGCTATATATATATATATATATATATATATATATATATATATATATATATATATCAGCCCAATAATCTAAGAATGAGAAGCCCAAATGCTCATTATGTAGGGGTTTTTCCCAAGACTAGCAACACCCCCAAATCGGAAGCTCATGTTTCCCTTGTCTTCAAAAAAGTTGAAAACACAAATCGCATTCTGAATAGGGAAGACATACATGTTTTGAAATCTTTAAAGGTCATCTCCTTAATTTAAGTGAAATGGGACCTAATTGAAGGCCAGCTTCTACGTCCTGGAAAAGTGGCAGTTGGGTGACAATTAGATGAGAAAGAAGAGAAAGAAACCCATATAGGGCAACACTGGAAAGCAGCAAGAAAATGCAGTCTTTCTGCTCAACCCATTGCCTTTCCTATGTTACAAAAACAAACGTGACCAAATATAATTGCCCTTGTAGCTTGAAAAATATGTAAAATTTTAATTTCATTTATCAGAGAAATATTAATGTTTATTTCAGGAGAGCAGTTTTGATCACATGTGCATGCATAAAGCTTTTCTGGGCTTATCATAATAAAATAGATTTACAAACAAACAAAAGAAATGCCATAATAACAGACAAACAAACAAACAAAAACCTATTGCTTCAGGAGCAAGCAGCATGTAGCTACAAGTAAACTGAAGCCCTTTGGTTCTGCAGTGTCAGGGGTCAGGGTGCTCTCTGGAGGCCCTCTTGATGATATCCTCAGTGACAAAGAAGAGAAGGCAGGCAGGGCCATGCCTTGTGTCAGGACTCCAGAAGGGGAGGCTCTAATAACACAGAGAAGAATCAGTCCAGTTTCAAAGCATTCCTACTGGGACTGCCCATGGCAATCGTGACTCGGGATTCTAGGTCATTGACCTAACTAAATGAAGTTACATCAGTCACCTTGCCACATCCAGGACTCCAAAGGAAAGGCGGTGCAATAGAGTTGCTGACAGGGACAGGGACAATGGCACATTCTCATAATATTTGGGGATGGAAACAAACCCAGGGAGACCATCCTATTTTTCATTAATAAATAAAGCAAATAAGTCTGCATCTCCTCAACAGAAAAAGAAAAGGAAGAGAGCACAAAAAAAGTTGTGCAATACAAAATATACTGCAGACACATAGTTATTTGCAGCAATACTGACTCATATGGACTTTTGAGGCCCTTATTTGATATTTAAGTTGGTAAGGTGCATACTATGTAACCTGGGAGACTTGAGTTTAACCCTTTAGCATACATATAACAAATCTGGTGTAGCTGAATGTACTGATGACCTCTTTACTGGAGAGATTGAGACACATAGATCCTTGGGATTTGATGGCTAGCTACATTAGTAAAATCAATGAGCTAGAGATACAATCAGAGAACTGTCTCAAAACATAAGGTGAAAAGAAAATGGGGGGTACTTGAAGGGGAAATTGTAGGCATAATGTTTTTGTACATTGTATAAAGTTTACCCTTGGCTTACTCAAATACTAATTTTTCTGTGCTTATAACTTGTTTTAATCCTAACATGGCATTGTATCACTTATACCAAGAATCTACTGTCTCAATTTTATGTAGTATTGTCATGCTTATACCAAGAATCTCACTGTCTCAAATTTGTGTAAACAATCCATATTTTATGCATTGTCAATAAATTCTGATCACCTATTGGTTAGGCTAAATAGAGAATACGGTGGAACATCCTCCTGCAAGAGAAAGGAGACAAGGAGAGAGGGAGGAAGGAAGAGACAGAGGGATGGATAGAGGAAGGGAGAGAAGGAGGAAGCAAAGGAGAGGGAAACACAGAGATGGAGAGAGAGGGAGAAAAAAGGGGAGTGAGGGAGGAAAGGACAGAAGGAGAGAGGGAGAAAGGGAGAGGGAGGGAAGAAAGAAGAGAGAGAAAGAGAAAGAGAGTAAGAGAGGGAGAGAGGAAGAGAGGGAGAAAGTGAGATTCAGGACAGAGTGGAAGATGGAAGAACTGGAGAAATGAGGAAGGGATCAGGAGAGAGATCCTGGAAACACCCAAAGCCCAAAGACCTAGATTGTCTTAGTTAGGGTTTTGCTGCTGTGAACAAGCACCATGACCAAAGCAATTCTTATAAGAATAGCATTTAATTGGGGCTGCTTTACAGGTTCAGAGTTTCAGTCCATTATCATTAAGGTGGGAACATGGCAGCATCCAGGCAGGCATGGTGCAGGAGGAGTTGAGATTTCTACATCTTCATCTGAAGGCTGCTAGCAGAATACTCGCTTCTAGGCAGCTAGGACTAGGATATGACAGCCCACTCTCACAGTGACACACCTACCACAACAAGGTCACACCTCCAAGTAGTGCCACTCCCTAGTACAAGGATATACAAACCAGCACACAGGTCAATAATAATATGCATGTATCATGGGGTCGGACTGGGAGGTAGCCAAATCAACAAAGAAGGTTAAGGTAGATCACTTAGCTGCTCATGTATTGAGGTAGTGTTTTAAACAAGACTTTGTTTCTCTATATAGTTATTGGGGACTAGCATAAGGTAAGTGTACTGGCTAGTTTTGTGTCAACTTGACACAGCTGGAGTTATCACAGAGAAAGGAGCTTCAGTTGGGGAAGTGCCTCCATGAGATCCAGCTGTAAGGCATTTTCTCAATTAGTGATCAAGTGGAGCGGTCCCCTTGTGGGTGGTGCCACCACTGGGCTGGTAGTCTTGGGTTCTATAAGAGAGCAGGCTGAGCAAGCCAGTAAGTAACATCTCTCCATGGCTTCCGCATCAGCTCCTGCTTTCTGACCTGCTTGAGTTCCAGTGCTGACTTCCTTTGGTGATAAACAGCAATGTGGAAAATGAAAGCAGAATAAACCCTTTCCTCCCCAACTTGCTTCTTGGTCATGATGTTTGTGCAGGAATAGAAACCCTGACTAAGACAGTAAGGAAATATGGCTACTCACTTAATTCACTGCTTCATTTATAATAAAGACATTTCATCTATAGGAAATAAATAACTTTATATTTTCTTGTATTCAGCTACAAAAGTCTTTCAAAGAATAAAAATGAAAAGGTAAGCTGAAGATAAATTAAAGAAGACACCTGGCCACCTCACATGAACACCTGCACAAACACACACATGCAATCAAGGGCACACCCACCCATGCACTTGCTACTGTATTATTTATGACTTTAAATGTCATAGCATTTTCTTTCATTCTTACTGTATGTGGAAATGATAAGTAGCTAGGTATAATCAATATGGCTATTTCTCCACAAACTATAGTCATTTCAAGAAACAAAGGTACCCCAAGCCTTGTTTCAAAAAGTATTTTATAAGAAAATTAGAATCCCAGTGTAAAATATTTTCTGCTGAATTTATTATCGTCATGCATGCACTGTTTCTATGACCTCTTGGAGTAGCTAAATTATCCGTTATTGAATCAGAATAGATACAGAAACCTGAACTCAATTCTATGGAAATAAAATGTATGGTTATTTTCTCAATCTGAAACAAGACCACAGTTTCTAGATTGTTGATGAAAGCGACCAGAAAGTACTAAGACGTGTTCAAAGTTTTGCATCTGCAAATAGCAGGTTTTCAGCAGCACGGAGAAAAAGTGTGAAGCAGAGACTGAAGGAAAGGCCAGCCAGAGACTGCCCCACCTGGGGATCCATCTCATTTAGAGTTACTAAACACAGACATTATTGTGGATGCCAACAAGTGTATGCTGACAGGAGCCTGATGTAGCTGTCTCTTAAGGGGCTCGGACAGAGTCTGACAAATAGAGGCAGATGTTCACAGCCAACCATCATCGGACTGAGCATTGTGTCCCCAGTGGTGGAGTTAGAAAAAGGACTGAAGGAACTGAAGGGGTTTACAGCCCCATAGGAAGAACAACAATATCAACCAACCAGTTCCCCCAGAGCTCCCAGGGACTAAACCACCAACCAAAGAGTACACATGGAGGGACCCATGGCTCCAGCTGCATATGTAGCAGAGGATGGCCTTGTCAGGCACCAATGAGAGAAGAAGCCCTTGGTCCTGTGAAGGTTCAATGCCCCAGGGTAGGCGAATGTGAGGGCAGAAAGGCAGGAGTGGGTGGGGGAGTGGGGGAATTGCCTCATAAAAGCAGGGGGAGGAAGGATGGGGTAGGAGGTTTGGGGGGAGGGAAGGGAAAGGAAAACCATTTGAAATGTAAATAAAGAAAAATATCCCATTAAAAAAGAAAATTACCTACATGTAACTTTTGAGTTATTTAAAAAGCTTCCTCATTATCTTTGATCTCCATCAAAGAGAACAGCATGACTCTCAAGTTCCCTGATGCTGTTTTACCAGGAGTATTGAGCATATCGAGCTCTGTGTCAGTATTGTCTTTTGTAAAATGGGCGTATTTATACTTAGTACATTTATTCTGAACATTATGTAGTGTAAGTTAGAATTGTTGCAGTTTTGTCTATTGTTATTTTATGCT
Organism: Mus pahari; assembly: GCF_900095145.1. Classification (NCBI taxonomy): domain Eukaryota; kingdom Metazoa; phylum Chordata; class Mammalia; order Rodentia; family Muridae; genus Mus; species Mus pahari. The sequence continues at coordinate 97,482,800 of NC_034591.1, read as the reverse complement.
GAAATTATCTCTTCATGTGGACATACAAAATACCTATGCTTACTCTTTTCTAAATTTGAACACAGTCCACATAAAAGCCAGTTATAGCGGCGAACCTTTGTAACCCCTGCTATGAGGGGGTGCAGATGCTTACTCGCTACCCTTCCTAGCCGAATTGGACCATTCCAGGTTCACGGAGAGATCCCATCTCAAGGCATAAAGTGGTGAGTAAGAAAGACACTCCACAACTATCCGTAACCTCCACAGGTACATGTGCACACACAACTCCTTGTGCACACATGAAAAGATGGACACGTGCAGAAGACACATATACAAGAAACAAAAAGAAAGCCTCCACATATATTTTAGTATTAAAGGATAACTTTATATTTACCTTTATCAGTATCCGATCTATCTTCACTTGAGCACCTAATATTCACCATATTTACCTGCATTCACAAACTCAAGAGTCATATACTTTCTGCAATAATGTGATTAGTGCCAAATTACACATATGACAGTAGCCTCAGAAAATGGTGCTCCCTACATCAATCCTACTCATCAGTCCATGTAAGCACATGCTCCGGTGTTCAAACAAATATCAGGCAGTTCATTTCCCAGTGTGCACATCTCTTCTTAGACGGTGCCTCATTGTTCTTCATGGAGTTCACTGACTCACTACTCATCTCTCTGAATGCACACAGAGGTTCATGAAATATCTAGGAAATTATTCTAAATACTGTACTATATTACAAGGTCACCACCAAGTCTTTATGTCATCTACAGGACCGTATGGTTAGCTATGGTTTGGAGAGAACCACAGTTGTGGCTGTGCACTTTCCTTTTCAGCTGGCCCTAGGGCAAAAATTCAACAGGGGCATTCAAAGCAAACATCCTTGCCTACACAATCATGTATGAGCCTCTGACTCTATGTGTTCAAGTGCTACAAATAAAAAGTTAAATAATAAACATAAACCACAGTGTAATAAATATATATGTTTTTGTGTGTGTCTTTTCTCCTTTTCTTCCTTTATATGAGTTTCAGGTATCAAACTCGGGTCACCAGGCAAGCTCCATTTACCCAGTGAACCATATTGCCATCCTCTTAACATTAATTTCAAACATTTTGAAAATTATTTTAAATAAATCACACAGTGGGCAAATTCACAGAATAGCCCTTCCTGTGTGAGAAGGAACAAATCCAAACACTCCAAAAAAAAAAAAATAACAAGGGTTTTTGTTTTGTTTTGTTTAGCAATGTAAGCAATATATAACGGATAATGAGAATATAAGAAAATAAAGAAATAAAAGTGCCAGAGGTTTATGTTTCAATGACATCTCTGAGAAGAGGGAGGCCATTGACTAGTAACATGAAGAAACCTGCAAGACAGCTGTTTATGTAAACAACAGACACTAGTAAAGTGATTAAGTGTTATTGTTGCTACAAGAGTGTTGAGCCACAAGGTCAACTGGAATCAATGTCTGAATACAAGTTTCTTAGAGACGGCTGTTTATACATGGGAGCTGGAGAAGGCCTGCTGGCTGAGGGTGATTCTCTGCTTTACATACAGGTAAAGCATGTGTAACAAGCACCTTTGAACTGAGGCTTTAAGCATCGCCAAATACAGTGATTCATGAGTGGTCTGTTACTTATTTGCTCATTCATTCAGCAAATGTTTACAGAGGGTAGACAGTGTGCAATTTATGCTAGAGTCAATAGCAATTATAATAATACGTGAAATTTAGAATTCTGTATCACCCCCCCTTTACTGTACATTGCAGTCTGTTATTAGAGCAAATAAGTAACACTGTAACTGTAGGATTTCCATCTGTTTAGTTAATGTTTCATAGGTGGAGGCTTAGCATACATCTGAGAATGTGACATAAATGTGATCATAGGCCTGAGCTCCTCTGATTCCATATCTCATGTCCATGCTGTATTTCTCAGTCCTTCCTCATACAATGTATTAAATGAAGTAGCTTTTAAAGAGGCACAGAAGGGAAAACCTGTAAGATGGATTCCTCTTAACTAAGCTCAGACATTAGCAGACCATGAATCAAGGGAAAGATAAGAAAATGTATTTTCAAACAACTTGATAGTTAACAATATAATGAATTGTGATGATCACCTGATCTAATTGTTTCTCATCTCAAAAATGAACATCAACATAAGCCTGTAAACCATTTTTGTGATGTTCTAATGGAACAAAACACACACACACACACACACACACACACACACACACACACACACACACACAGGAAAGTTGAACTTGACAGAAAATCTGTGGTGCTCATTCCAGAAAATGCAGGGCTATGAGGGACATTGGTCCAATGGTGATTTGTTTCCAGGATCTATAATTTTCTGAAACTATCTCCAGCACACTACCAATTTGCATCAGCCATATAGAAATTCATAAATATTAATCTCATCCTTTAATTCTAATATTATACAGAAGTAAAAAAAATACTATGAATAGTTTTCTCCCACATGCTGCACAGCATACAGAACAAGCCTTTTTATATTAGTATGGTTTTATTTTAAATATTGTTGCATAATGTGGCTTTCTGTGCATCTTGGGACATGCTCATCAAGGATCCTCTGATAGGAATTGTTACCATTAAAGTTGCCAGGTGGTCCTACAGCTTCATTGAGGTGAGTCAAACTTCAAGTCATATATACATTCTAAAAGGCACTTCATAGTCTCCAAGGCTTCACACCAGAATCAGGAATGAAGCAGTTTCCTCCAGACCAATCTTTCAAGGATTCAGATGTTATTCTATTAAGCAGTCATCATTACAGGAGCATTACACATTTGATGGTATCCTGATTTCAATTCCTAACTCTCCCCCCTTTTTAGTACCCTCCCTCTTTAGTGTGCATTATCAAGTCTGCTATTAGAAAAAGTATACAACAATATAACTGTAACATTACCATCTTCTGGAATTTATGCACCTAAATTTCTATCTGCATAAATCCCCCTATACAAATACTTCAACCAAAGAAAATCGTTCCTTCTAATTGAATCACAATGACAATTAACATTCTCCTCCCTCATCCAGGTATTACTCATGTTGTTAAAGCTGCTCCAGAGCCAAAAATACCTCTTCACCAGAACCTTTTAATCAATACCCTTGGCACCTCCCAGTCTCAAGAAAATGCGAAAGTAATTTGGCTTTGGGCATTGTGATTGTTGTTCATGGCTGTCAAGTTGACTACATAGGGAAGGAACTAAAGCTCAAATAGCTGAGCCCACCTGTGAGGGATTTTTTTTTTTCCAGAATTAAGTCATTTGTAGTGTGAAGACCCACTTCTTTTAATCTGGATCTTTGCAATGGGAATATACATCTTTCATTCAGATTTCTTGAGGTAGGATACTCAAACTTTAAACTTGGCCACACTTTCTGTTGTTAACCAATATTTAAAGGCATAGAAGAAGGGAGCTCTCTCCTTTTGCTAAGTTCACTTGCTCTTGCTAGCAAGTCCATTTCTTCATTCATATGAGATGAATTATTCTTAGGGATTCTAGCATATCCTGAAAACCAGTTAAGAGTTCCAATCGCATTGACTGTACAAGTACTAAATTCTTAGACTTTACAGATATTAGGCAGATATTGTTAGGTTAGCTTAACCATAGCTTCTAAGACATTCTAATAAATTTCCTTTCTATATATAAAGAGGGATTGGTTTTATAAATTCTGCTACTCCAGAGACCTCTAGTACATGCATGTATCTCTTTGTTCACGATGTGTATGTGTGTGCCTTTGTGTGCAAGTTGGTTTAGGCATACAGATGTGTGCATGGATGTGGAGACCAGAGGTCAATCTCTGGTTTTCTTGGCACATATATCATTTGATAGAATGGGCACAGCATACGTGAAGCTGTATCTGAATCCCAGGCCTCTGCATTTCCAATATATCTTCATCAACAGACTCTTTCAAGAGATTATTCTCTAAACATCTTGCAATCATGCTGTCTTTGAATAGATCCCTTAGCAATGCTTTCATGAAGCAGCTGTCCTGCACTTATTTTCCCTTAAGCCAACTCAACATGTGGTGTGGACAGAGGGAGGAACCATCTTTCCCATATCCATGCCACAAAAACAAAACAGAACACAACACAACAAAAAGACAAACAATGATCAAAAACCAACATCGACTTAATCTAATAAGTCTGTGCACTGGTTTGCCTGATACAATGTTAACTATTTGTTTTCTGGGTTAAGTAAAAGTCTCAAAAAAAAAAAAACCCAAAACCAAAAACAAACAAACCCTAAGAAAATCACATTTCTGAAGGGGCCTTGTGGAACTCAGCAGACTGAATGAGGGAAAACTCTACTCTGAATATGGGTGGCTGCAGCCAACGGGCTTGGAGACATCCAGGTTTCAGAACTGAGAAGCAACCAGTCGCTTCACATGTCTCGCCTATGAAAGTCTACCCGGGCCTAGTCGTCCTCTGATCATGTAATCTGAGAGTCTGATAAAGTAAAACTGAAGCAGTGCACTCACATGCATGCACATACAAAGAAAAAAATCTATATGGTATCTATAAAAACGGTTTTTATGAATCACTGCCATCTCTCTTCTGTTTTTCTATGTTAGCTATTTTTGCTTTGTACAGACCCCCCCACCTTTCAATAAGAAGAAATTCCTTCTACGAAAACAAAAATTCTTTTTTTTTTAATTATCTTCATTCTAGTTTTACATTCCAGTCATTATCTCCCTCCCCATGTTCTGCCCTCCAACTCTTCCTCATTTCATTCCTCTTTCCCAGCTCCAAGAGGATGGCCCCACACCCCACACTCCCTATATCTCACCAGGCCTCCCCATTCCCTGGTGCCTCAAGTCTCTCAGGGGTTTGATGCCCCTTCTCTCATTGAGGCCAAACCAAGCAGTCCTCTGCTGAATATGTGTCAGGGGCCTTGTGCCAGCTAATATATGCTGCCTGTTTGGTGGCTCATTGTCTGGGAGATTTAAATAAGCCATTTCCGCTATTTATCATCATTCACCTAGTTGTTCCTCTTGGCTGGGTGATACACATCAGAATGCAAACATACCATATTTCCACGGAGTCACCTTCTTTCCCATTTTTTTATTAGCATAGTGCTCTTAGAACAATCTGAACACTGTCCCCAGTACTTTTCTTTCATTTGCTCTTGAATGTCTCTCTCCATTTCACAAGGTAGAGCCACAGCTGCACATAATCCTTCAGTGTTACAGCTATGGCTAAGTTTGCATGTTCTCATTAACACTGACTAACTTCCTGTGAGTTCCATGCTTCTTTCAAAAGGAATTCTGTACATTGATATTGCTTCTGTATATTTTTTGTTTTGTTTTTATTTCCCATGCAATAGAGACTGTTCCTCTTTTTCCACAGTTCATGTTTTTTTTTTTTTTCTCTCCTTCTCTCTGTTGCCTACAGCTGAGTAATTGGATCCACAATTTGCTCTAATGACTACTGCTGAGTAATTGGCCCTACAATTCAGTCAGCATCCAAGATGGAAAGACACAGAACTGTCTTTAGCTTCATTTTTCTTTCATCCCACAGAGTGTGAGTGTGGGTCGTTCACACACACACACACACACACACACACACACACACACACACACGCACACACACACACTTTGTATGAGCTGAATCTCAGAGCATTTACCTGGATAACTAAGGGAGGAAATTTCCCTCCACCTTTTTATTCCTATTATTTCTCACAACTTTAGTCTCAGGACAATATAGGGTAACTAGATAGGGACAGATGGCACCATTCCAGTGGTGAAAGTCATTTGCTTATGAAAATATCTATGAAGGGTCTATTATCTTATACTTCATATAAATGCCCTAATTCAACAGTTTCCATCTCTCGTCTTCCCTCTTGTTGATACAGTATCTTCCTCCCTGCTCCTAGAACATACCAAATATACTTGTGCCTCAAAAGTTTTCATTTTCTTTCTTCTTGAAAGTAGTCATCCAGGTTTCTGGGGCAAGAAAAATTCAATAATGAAGTTATGTCAGTGTTTAAATGGTTGAAAAGATAAAATGAAGGTTACTGTTTCGAGGTATGTAGCAGTTATACAAAATTAAAATTTGATTCTTTATAAGCAGAGTTTTCTTTGCTAAAGTGTTTTTTATGGCTCTTGGCAGTTCATGTGGTTAGATGTCTGGTTTCAAAAGGAAAGATATGGTTCTCAAGATGAATATTTATTATTTTGACATTCATAGGAATTGTTGGATTGCTATATATTGTAGGTTAGTTTCTGGAGATGGCTCTTGAAACCAAAATACCTGGCAACGTTTTCACACTGTCAATGTGCTAATTAATATGCTAATTAATATGCTTAACAGGGGAGAACCTGAGGTAAGACCGGCAGTCAGCATTCTATGTGACCTCAGGAGGACGCATCATAGAGTTCTAGAACCACCATCCCAGAATGGGATGTTGAATGTTTTCTTAATGTGCCTACCAACCAACTTGGTAGCTTTAAGCACTACCTAGCTAGCTTTAAACACTTATGAAACTGTATGATTCATCTCATGTAGAGCTAGACTGAGAATTCAGAATTTGAGATGCAATAATGTGCAAACGAAGTACTTAGTATGAAAAAAAAATCTCTGGAGGGATTCTATTATTTTGTGTCTGTGCTTGAAATAGTTATTAGTTTTTGAATGTTTATTACTCTCGATATCCCCCCTCCCTGTGGTATGCTATACAGTTACCCTGATATAGTATATCAAATTTCTTTATTGGTCAGTAATTTAAATTGTTAACTTTCAAATTAGAGGGCTCTACCATATGATATTTGGGACTTGATGCCTCTTTGACTTTACAATACTAGAAACTACCATGATATGTATAGCACTGTAAATAGAGTTATGAACATAACCTGGGTTACTGATTGGTGAAAGTAACTTGTGTTGTTAAGCAGCTCTGAGACCATCTTGGGGATAAGCAGTAGACCTGAATATACCCTATCACAAAGCTACAAAGTTAAAAGGTCTAAGTGGATGAACAGAATTTCTGACTTACAGTATTTTCAATTTATGAAGAAAATCCTCATAGGCAGGACCAAAAGAACCTGATCTAGATAATTCCTCATTAAAACTTTCTTCCCAGATGTTTTAAGGTTATGGCAGATTTGTGGTTGAAACTAGCCAGCATCTTCACACTTCGACCTTACACACATACACACACACACACACACACACACACACACACACAAGATCATGTTTCCTCCTGATTTGTGACTGGACTGGTGGACTCAGAATGCACCAGCGTCCACCTACCTTCACCTTCTAAATCTTGAGATTATAGGTGCATGCTACTACACAGGTAGTTACATAACTGCCAGAGCAAATGACTTTTAATGGCTCTAGTAAGGATGTCTTATGGAAGATCTTATAAAACTGGGTCGAGCTTAAGCTGGTTCTGCCTTGAGTCCAGTCCTTGTTCCATAGATGCTCTATGGCTTACACATTATATTTAAGTGCCATCATGTTGAATTCAGTAGAGTCAGACATTGACTCTACTCTGCAATGATCATCACTAAATATAACTCATTGCAGGCTTAAGATATTGTTTAAGAGGCTATTATTTCTACTTCTCACCATTTCAATGAAGAGATACAAATTTTAAGAAAGAAAATTCAGTGGGCATTTTCTTTTTTAATGCGCGAAAACAAAGATTTTCATAAGATTTTTGTCGTTTTAAGAACTGGCTTGTAGTTACATAGGACACGATGTGTTTCATTGTTATTATTTGGAGGATCTGGTTTTGTATTCAACATGATGTGTCCATTGAAACAATAAGTTTGTCTTTCCTAAAGAGCTAGGATGCTGCCATTCCTATTTTGGTCTGTTGTTTTGTATGGAGAAAGGCGCCTAAAACAGTTCCCATTATGCCACAACTTCAGGCTGACATTCTGCTTTGTGATTCAGCAAGCCAGTCTCCTTTACAATATGGTCACGGAACTAATTTGTAGAAATGAAAAGGAAATTTAAAATTGTTGTAATTGTGTGCAGGATGAAAAAAAATCACCACTCCTATACCGATTCTGGTCTCTAATTTTCCCATCATTCTTTTTTCAACTGGCTGATACTTAATATCAGCAGAATTTTATGCAATTTGGTGCACCTGTATTTCACCATGGTAATTTTGAAATCTATTAAATTCTAACAAGTATTAGACCTTCTCTGTTGGATATTTTGTATTCTGCTTCAGAAAATGACAAATTTTAATCTTTTATGAGCCAAACCAAAACACTTGTCTTTCCCTAAGACATCTTTGAGAAAGGCATCTTCAGAAGAGATGCTGGGACTACCCAGTGGCTGGGTGCACCCCTTGTCTGTCATAATTTGATTGTGATGTCTCAGTGCCTCTGCTTAATGAAGTAGCACGTGGACTCAGGAGATGTAAGGTTTCTTTCAATTCCTAAATTTCTATGAAAAAAAAAAAAATAGTAGAGCCATGGTTAGACTCAGTTAATTCAACCCATTATGCAATCAGCATATCTCACAGGAGAGGCGGGAAGCTAATTAAAACGGCCACAGGGAACTTGTAAATAGACATCAGCAGCATGCAGTAAAAGTAAAAAGTGAAAAAAAAAAAAAAAACATTTAGTGAAGCAACAGGAGTTACTGGGCATCTGGCATTTGATGTTTCCGTTTTTAATGAACCCTCCTCAGTCTATGTTCTAGACCATTGAATTTCCACATGATTGGTAAATGTGATAATGTCACTTTTAAAGGTAGATTTATAAACTTATTAAGTACTATGCAATCAGCTTTACTAAATAGCAGGTGTAAGCTATGATTTAAATTACTCTTATAATGTAATTTTTAAATTCTAATATTAAAAAAAAATCTCAGCCTCTGCAGATGTTTGAGTTGAAAGCTTCCACTTATCAGTCTCACTCCAATTGCAGCCAAATTAATACTATTTACTATGATTTATGGGTAATAGGCTAATTTTGACTGGAGGCCCTTGGGGAAATTATATAAAGCCCAATAGTACTGTTAAACTCTTAGCCTATCCAAATAACAGTAAAGTGGAGAAAGCCTCCCAAACACAGCAAAAACATGTGTTCAGTGTGACATGGCCTCCTTCCTGTCTTTTGAACCTAAATGCTGGAATTTGTTTTATGCAGTATGCATATATTCTTTAATAGATTTTATTTGTTTATTTTAATCTTTAGTGAGAGCATGGAATAGGCTGTGTTTCTTCTCTTTTACACCATTCCTCTTTTTTCTAGCTCTCAAATGTTACCTAGCTATGACTATTCATGTTCAAAATTTAAACCTAACAGATACCCTTCAGGATTGTCTTCTAATTATCCACAATAAATTTAGAAAAATTGCTGCTCTAGAACAAGGGGAAGATGTTTGTCACTGCAGTAGATTATAAATGGATCAAAGTGGAAGTTGGGGGCTGAAAAATCAACACTTTTATCATGTTGAGCTATGTCAATTCTACTTAGGGCCTTTTTGCTGTTTGTCCATCAAAGAGTGGGTTTCTCTCTACATATCCCAGTTAGTAAGGTCATCCATCCTATCTTTGCTTTTATGACTTCTATTCCTCTGATCCATTTTTGTTTGTTCAAATATCTAGCAATCCACTAACTTAAAGGTCTTTGAACAATCTCAAAATTGTGAGTTCCATTCTTGAATATAATTTATTTGGATTAAACATAGTGCCATTTTCCCCTTCCAGATAACCCCGTCCCCTAGCACTTTTCCATCTAAATTCATATCCTACTTTCCTTGTGGTCATAAGCCAGAGTATACTTGGTGCTTCTGTACTTCATGGATGTTGGAATACCTTTCATGTCCTCTCTCCCCAGAATCCATCAACTGCCAATAGCTCTTCAGCTAGAAGGGAGATTTTATGGGCACCTTCCCAATTCATACTGAAATTTCAGCTGAATTGACCTTGTGAAGATATTATGCATGCATTAATAACTGTTGAGCTCAACTGTTATGTCCTGTAAATCCTGTTTCAGGGTAGACACCCACTGCCTTGGCTTTTTCAATCTTTCTTCTCCCTCTTCCTCAGTAGTCCCTGAGACTTGGGGAGGAAGGTGTGGTATAGGTGTCTCATTTAGAACTGAGCAACCCACAGACTTGAAACATGTTTCTATATAGATCTGTATCATTATTGTCTTTGTTTATACATTAAAGCCTGGCACTGGTAATTATTGGATAAGGAAATGAAAAAAAATTCTTGCTGAAAGTCTAGTCAGTGAATAATATCACTCATTTTTAATATGCTAAATATTTTATATACTGCTCTTTCAGTTTTCAGTAGCATAGGAGGGTGGACAGAGAATAAAGGAGAGAAATGAAAGAGAGGAAAGAAAAAATGTAAAAATCTATTTAGGAGTCATGATTGAAAAAACAACTAAAGACAATTTGTTCATTATCTTTTAATCTAAACCATGTAAGATTATGAAATAAAATCCTCTATGTGCATTTTTTTCTCCTATTAAAATCGTACAAGGAAATGTTTGTGTCATTGCACTGTAGCTTGGGAGGGCTGCCTCAGGTAGCTCTGGTTGAAATTAAACTCACAATATAAGGCTGTCTAGAATTCCTAATCCTCTTGACCAAGCCTCCCTAAGGTTGAGAATACAGGAAGGAGTACTGGTGCTTTTAGACAATATAATTTTGTGATGATCTCTGATGATTCTCAAAGCATGTTGAGCTGAAAGGCTAGTCTCATTTTAGAGAGTGAAATAGAATAGAAAAATATCCTTCTCTAGACCCACATTAAAAATAAACAAGGAAATATTGGATTATATAACTTCTGTACCTTAGACAAACGTGACAAGCAAAAAATATATCTTTCCATGCTATCAAGAAAAAACAGGAGAAATATACTGCCCAGTGCCTACAGGGAGAAAATTCTCCCTCAGCTGGCTACTAGAGCATATCCTCCTGAGTTAACTACTGTGAAACTGGTCAATAAACCCAATCTTTTAAGTAGAGAATTTGTAATTGTAGAAAAAGAATTTATTCCTTGGGCTTAGATTATTGAGCTCTCTTGTAATTAAAAGTAAATCTGAACAAGAAAACTGCATACAAATTGATACCTGGCAGTTTACTTTGTGGTATTCACTAAGGGGATGGATTTACCTGGGCCTTTTTTTTTTTTTTTTCCTATCTTCATTTTAGAACAATTTGAAACTGGAGCATGAAAAATAATAGTTTTGCCAGAAGAAATTAAAATATATGTTAAACCAAATAAATTTAAGTCTGTGAGGTTTAGAATATATTCTGAAATATTTTAAGATATGAAAATCAAATGTCAATTTTGAATTGAAGTCTTGTTTTTTTAACTTAACATTTTGGGCGTGTGAATGTTGTGTGTGTGTGTGTGTGTGTGTGTGTGTGTGTGTCTGTATATGTGTTTGTGTGTATGTGTTCTTGTGCATACATATAGAGGCCAGAAAGCAGCCTTGAGCATCATTCATCGGGTGACACTTTGGTCATTGAGAAAAGAAATCTTCATTGGCCTGGAGATCAGGAAGTAGGCAAGGCTACTTGACCACAGAACTCCTGAGATCCATTCATCTCTGCTTCCCTGGTGCTGAATTTTCACACCCCACCAGTGCCAACACACCCAGTTTTTTTTTGTTTGTTTGTTTTTTTGTTTTTTTTTATTTTTTTTTAAATGCAGTCTGAGAGATCAAAGTTTCTTCTGAATTTTATAAACAACAAGAAAACATATGAGGATAGACCAAAGGAATATGTACGTATTTGTTATTATTTTTGACTGTTTTGTAAGGCTAACAGCAATCATTTAGTGACTGAATTATCTTTGCTACCTCAAAGATAATTAAAATTTTTTATAGATGATTTAACTGATACTGTGATACTATAGGCATGTGTAAGAACTCACTTTTGACTATATGATTGTGTTAACAGTGTTTTATTGTAAGTCAGCATTGTGTGTTTTTGGAGTTAAGAGTCATCAGTAAATTTTGGCAACAAGAATCTTGGCAAATATTATGTACAGTAAATGGACTTTGCATAACTCTGCCTTGTCATTCTTCAAGCTGTTTCAAAGCCTCTAAAACTGGCCTTGGATACTTTTATATAGTCTTTATTTGAGACTGTTGGAAGTTCCCTTTTGAAGAAATACAGATCATCAATTATCCAGGCTAAATAAAATATACTCAGTACCAAAGAACCAGTTCCTTTAATCCAGTCCTATCACCTGTTTTGTTACTGTTGGTAAAGTTTGAAAGAAAGTTTGTAAACGAGGCTGTCTGTTGATATACAATACATAGAAACAGCTACATATCTCAAGGGATGAATGTACAAAGGAATAATAGTGATATACACATTTACAACAGAGTGCTATACAGCCTTAAAATAAAACTGTACCTTACCACTTGCCCCAATATGAGCGGACTTGAAGATAAATACTGTTAGAAAGAAGAAGAGGTTTGCATGATCTTACTTACATGGTAAGTATATAGAAGTAAAATTAACAACAAAATCACTCACATACAGGGATGTGTGTGGAGCAGATGAGCATATTTTCAAGACCAGAAACTTCAGAGCTGTAATATGCAGCAGGAGACTGTAGGGAGTAACACCAGATCCAGATCCAAAAAATTTGTTTAACCAATCAAATTTTATTTGATCCCTATGTAAGATATATATACTAGTCTGCCTCACTATTGTAGCAGTTTGTATCTCCTGACATTATATTGTAAATTGCAAATGTAAACAGTAAATTTCACTGGAAAATGAAGGGACAGGGGCGCACGCAGAAAATCGCCAACCTCCTAAGGAAATATACGTTCTTCTCAGTATGTTCAATATTGAAAGTTAGTTTGCAGCACAGCTACTTTTAAATCCTGCTTCTGTGTAATACAATAATATTTTCCTGGATTCATTTTTAAATTTTTATTTTGTTCACACATGAATCTATTTTATTTTACCCCATTCTACTCTGTATACCCTACAATTCTTCTTGAGTCCTTTCTTTCCATATTCCCCTCCCTACTTCGTGTCTTCTTTTTTAAAACACACACAAATACACACACACACACACACACACACACACACACACACACACAACCTCCTGAGACCAATAAGAGTCACCTGCATGCATGTGTAACCTAGCAACAGCCTCACCCCAGAAGAAAATTGAGTCTCCTTCTTCTGTAGCCATCACCAGCTGCCAATAGCTTCTGATTGAGTAATAGGACCTCTGTGAAATAGTGACTACTTTGAACTTGTGTGGCTTTTGTGTAGCAGCCACAACTGTTGAGAGTTCATGAGTGCAACTGATGTTAAGTCTAGAAGATACCATTTTCTGCTGTCTTAGACTCTTTCTGCCCCCTCTTCTTTGAAGCTCCCTCAACCTTTAACAGGGTGTGTGACGTAGATGTCCCATTTGGGAATGAGCACTGCACATTCACTGGTTCCTACACTTTGATCATCTGTAGTTTTCCCTGTTAAACGCCACTCACTTTAGAACTTCACTGATGAGGGATAGAAGCTGAGCCAATATATGAGGGTGAGAATAAAGTATTTATTGAGTCTTTTACAGCTGTTTCTTTTGCTTCCTTCATGGCTGTGACTGAATGTGCCTCCTAATTTAGTGAGATTTTAATAGCTTAAGACTTTTAAATTCAAATCTATATCTTAAAGACATAAAAACTGTACATATTTATGGGATGCCACACAATGTTTTGTTACTGTAGTTATTGTTTAAACTGGGGTAAATGTATCTGTCACCTTAAACATTTATCATCTGTTTATAGAGAAAACATTAACAATCCTAAAAGCTCAGAATTTACTGTGGTTTGAAATATTTATCCAGGCATAATATTTTATAGACAAAGCCAATTCTAAATTAGGTCTTAAATCCCAATTTGAGATAAGTCATTAAAAAATGCTGCCTCTAATTAGAACATTTCATCTATCTGCTGAGTTCAGAATTTAAATCCCTGAGAAATATTATATAAAATCAGTTCTTAATTTGTTGAAATACTGTCCACAAATAAACTTGATTGTGTGTTTTCCCAAAAAATTAAATAACTGTATTTATTGAAGCCATGACTGGTGCGTTCTTACAAATTACCCAGGACCTCTGTGTGTTTCTGGCAGTTTGTGAACTTCCTGCCAGAGCAGCCCTCTGCCTCTGTGAAATTTGCTTCCCCAATGGGTTTTTGTCATTTTGTGTTGTAATTGCTTTTTCACTTTTCTGTGGTCCCATCAGACTGAAGCTCTTCAAAGGAAGAAATCATGTCATAGTGAATCACCAAGTGACCAGTCACAGAGGAAGAATATGTTCAATAAATATATTTCTATAAAATGAGTATCAATTAAATAGTTAATTAAGACATGTGCAAGGATTCACTTGCTTTTCTTCTATTTTCTACTGGAACTGACGTCGGTATCTTAATGAAGACAGACAACTAATGACACTAACAATAGCATTGTTCCCTTGGGTATGTTATGTATATGATATATGTAATTTGTATATAATATGTGCATGATGTATGTAATGTACCACTGTGTGTCATGTATATATGGGATGTGCTTATAAGATATATGTGTGATTCATATGATGTATGTAGTGTGTATGTAGTATTTGCACAATGTTATGTGAATATGGGATGTGTATGTATATGTATCTTTTAGAGGTTTTCATTTTTGTTTGGTTGATCATTTTAAGCAGATATTATTCAAAGATTTTATTTAATAAATATTTGAGCTGGGCAGATAACTCAGTAGTTAAGAGTGTTTTCTCACTGTTCAGAGGACTCAAATTTAGTTACCAACACAACCCAACTCATAACCATATATAATTTCAGCTTTGAAGACTGTATGTTCTCATCTGGATTCCTATGGCTTCTGCATACAAAAGCACACATGAACACAAACATAGGCTTTCTTTCTTTTTTCTTAAGTACCATTTACTTCTGCTCTATAGTTTTAGAAAATACACCAGAACATTCAACCACCAAGCTTTTTTTTTTTTAAGTTCTGTCTTTAGTTGTATTTTATTTGAGTTGATGCTGCAGTTGGCTGAATAAGTTTAAAGAGAGATGCTGATTAAATGAAGAATAATAATAATAAAACGGTCCCAAGAGCCATTCCTATTTGCAAGTTCCACACTCACATATTCAGCTAATTAAAGATAGAATCATTCAAAAAGATAAACTGTACCTATAAGTATGGACAAGTTTTTCTGTTGTGTGGTCATAAACTAAACAAGGTAGTGACACAAAAATTGGCAGAACACTTAGATCAAAATAGGCATTATAAATAACCTGGAGGATGTTTAAATAGTATATAGATGTATGTGCATGGATCATTTCCAAGTGTTCACCCATTAGTGAAAGCAGTTTAACCATTTTTGTATTGGTATCTATAGGGGTTGCTATGAATGCACTTATTCAGAGTGGTGAATGTAGTGGCAAACTTGTAGTACAGCTCTCCTCTAGAATCACATCATCTTTTTGTCTCCCATGGACTCATAAGTAGAGAAAATCTTCAGCATGAAACCTTGGCACCTTGGCCTGCTTCTTAAATTTGCGATCACGTGAACCAATCAATTAACCTGACCAGCTCTACAAAATTTAATCTATGAGGTGCTTTTAAGAAAATTCCAGTAGAGACTACAGAAAATAAACATATGTAAATATGTGTATGTGTTTGTGTAAACATCTATTATAATATATTGATCATCTATTTGTAATTAATCAATTATCTTCTGTTTTATATATATATATATATATATATATATATATATATATATATAGTCTTTATCTAGCAATTATCTATTTATTTATCTTCTACCCATATTATTACTTTTAATTACTTATCAAGTATTTTCATCTATCATCTATAATATTTACTTATCTATTATCTGTATATCTATGTATATATCTATAGTCCCTAACTATAATTTATCTCTCTGTTATATATCGATCATCTATGTATTTATCTATGCATCTACCTTCTATCTATCATCTATCTGCTATCTATTTACTTTTCATTTATCAACTTAGAATCTATCCCTTCAGATACTGTTTATCTATTATCTATATGCTGTTAATCATGTATCTGTCTAGTATTTATCCATTTGTTACATATCTACATAACTTTTATCTACATCTACCTATAATCTATCATTGATCTCCATCAGAAAAAAAAGCAGCGAATAAATTTCACAGGTCTTTATAGTAAAATACAAAAAAGTATAATCTACACCTATGATTTTAATATAATAACTTTACAATGGAATGGGGAGACAATCAACGGAAATATTTTTAAGCCATGTATAATCTGGGTCTGATATTGGGGAAATTGGGCCAAGCATAGAAGTAGGGAGCCAGATCTATTGTGATTTTTAGTCTATTTTAAAGTTCTCCCTTCCCTGAAATAACTCCCTCACTGGTACTTAAAACCTCTATTAGATTTCTTAAGCCCTAAAGATTCTAGTCCTCCCATTTCCCTATTAAATTGAAATTGCTTTACAGGATGTAACACCATAGGAAAAACCCACTAACACCTGATCAGGGACTATTTCTCAATCTGGAAGATAGCTAATTAAGTGGGATCAGTCCCGTGGGATAGTCCATTCAGAATGGGGTGCATATCAGGTGGATAGGATCCCCAACTGAGAAGTTAGGGTACTAAAGAAAACTTGGTCAGATTGAAGTTTATTCTACACTTGTATGAATTGAAAATGGACAACCACTGCAGACACTGACTCTTCAGCAAGTATTAAATTAGAAACCTTGGCAATAAATGGAACTAAATTCATCTGCAAAATAAAATCTATCAAATGCATCATAATCTCTGATAAGGCCAAGAGGTTTGAAGCATCGCAGTCTCTTCTCAGGTGATTCATTTTTATACTCAGGCATCAAGGACCACAAAGCAGTAATCCAGCACAGTGGGCTCAGATGGATTCATTCAACATCCATTGAATAGTTACTCCAAAGAAGGCTTGGACTTCAGAATCTAACAGGTGGGCTAGAGATAAGCTTTAGTATCAAGGAAAATACCATGACCAGTGATAATATATTGTGAATGTTAGAATGCACAGCACAGTCTGCTAAGTTTTATAAAATGTTTCAAATCAAAAGTAACAGAGATATTATGAAGAAAGGGAATTCCCAGAAACGGTTCCCTGTTAGGTCTGAAAGCCCTTTTCTCCTAATCAGGCTCCAAAGAGTCTATTAGCGCTGTCTTCTACTGTCTTGTCCGCTTTGTGTCTCCAATCTATACTGGGCTTGAAACAGTAAGAAGACAGCAAAAAATGAGGAGGAGGAGGAGGAGGAGGAGGAGGAGGAAGAGGAGAGAAAAAAGGGAGAGGAGGAGGAGGAGAAAGAGAAAGAGAAGAAGGAGATATGGCCTCAAAAGGCTACCAGGGAACTATAGGAAGATGGCACAAAAGTCAAAAACAAATACTGTTCATGTGCAGAATCTGAATTTGGTTCTCAATATTGACAATAGGTATCCTACACTCCAGATCCATGGAATCTGACATCTTTTGACCTCTATATATTTAAGATGCCTCGATTTTCTAGTTTAGCACCCCTCTCCAACCATGTGATGTGCTTACTAAGCTAGTTACAAAAGAATAGGTAGAGTAATTTTTTTGACATTGAAAGATATTGGTAATCAAAACCTCATCTCTAACTTTGAGGAATACTCAAGCTATTGAAAATGAGGTTTTGGTTTTAGATTCTGAGGCCATGTTATCTGTTCTTCAATGAACAGGGATATTTCTCTCCCCCTTCCCAGTGGTCCTCTAATGACTCTCCCCTCTGTTCCTGAATTCCCCATCATGAATTATGCATCTATTGGAGACTATGTATATAAACCCCAGTTTACCACAATTATAAATATATCTGTAGGAACAGAAGTCAGTGTGTTGAATTCACCAGGATACTTACCATAGGTAAGGCAGGAAATAACATTTCTGTTTTTGATCCAGCCAGAATTGTAGCAGCATGTCATTAAAAGTAAATAAATTTGTCTCTTCACAAAGCCTAGCAGACATTAGAAGACAAGCATTTTCTCTAAATATGCTGCAGTCCTAAAGGCTCCCTAAATCTCTACAGCACACCACAGTGACATCTGCTCAGCCACCTAGCAAATATTCTGTATTTGCAAGCATTTTGGAAGCAGCTACCAGTGTTTAATTTTGGAATAATGGCTCCTTGATGTACAAACCCCTGGAGAACTTTTAAACAGGCTGCATAGGGATCTTGGTTGTCACAGCTATAAAGAGGAGAATGAGCTGCTTTAAGTCATGTGTTGTGTCCGTGAAGATCTGGTAAGTGGAAACACACTGTCTCTGTGCCATCAGCAACCATGAGGATCAACTTGGCCACGTAACAGTCATAGGAAGAACATGTAAAATCAACAGAAATTGGGGTGGGAGAGATGTCTCAGTGGATAAGGACCTACTGACACAATTCCTAGCACTCAGAGCAAGCAGCTGACAACTGTCCATAAATCTAGCTACAAGAGATGTCTTCTCTGACTTCTGTGTGCATACACACACACACACACACACACACACACACGAGAGAGAGAGAGAGAGAGAGAGAGAGAGAGAGAGAGAGAGAGAGAGAGAAACAGAAAACAGACAGACATACATATAATTTAAAATGGAATAATTTTTATTAACAGAAATTTTAGTCTCTAATGAAGTGTGATTTGGAAAATTATCCCAGATTTTTAAAAGTGAAGCCATTATTCTTAAATAGGTAAAAAGTAGTAATCATGGGATTAAAGACACAGATTTGTGTAGAAAATTTAAGAGCTTAGTTGAACTTTGTGGAAAGTAAAGTTCACACAGAATCTTGATTGCAAGTCATCTGAGTTCGTTTTCTAACTTTTCACCAAAATTCCCAACACAAACAATTTAAGGGGAGGTTTTCTTTTCAGTGTAGAGCTTGGAGGTACAGTTGTCATGGTGTGAGAAACCTTGGAGCAGGAGCTTGAGGCAGCTGGCCCCAGTGCACTGGCAGTCAGGTGGAGACACATGGGAGAAGTATTTACCTATTTCTTTGTTGTTCAGTCTGACACCTCAGACCATGGGTAGTGTCCTTCATATACAAATGAGTTTTCTTCCCCTTTAACCAATCTCATGTAGAAACTCCCACTCAGACATGCCCAGAAATTGGTCATCTAGGTTATTCTAAACCCTGTCAAGCAGACAGTCTATATCAACCATCATAGAAAAGATAAGATAAGGGTCATTTTAACTTCTGCCTGTGAAGTATTGACGATACCCACTTATAGCTATTTGCCAATTTGCTTCTAAAATGTACTTTCATATCCATCATTTTTAAAACTATTTTAATTTTATCCAGGATTTTAATTTTAACTATGTTTATTTGTTTCTTACTTTACTTGTATGTGTATGTATGTGTGTGTATGTCTCTGTGTCTGTAAGTCTGTGTGTGTATGTGTCTGTATGTCTGTGTGTATGTGTCTGATTATGTCTGTGTGCATGTAGGCACTATTTAAAAATGTGGAAGTCAAATAACAGTTTTCAGAATTCAGTTTTCAATTTCTTCCTGTGGGTCTTGAGACTATAACTCAGGTATATACCTGTGAAAAACCCCTGTACCCGAGAACCTTCTCACAGGCCCAGGTAGACAGATTTGAAATACATGAGGGATCCTTTTGACTATTTTTCTCAACTGTAGATGGGCTGTCCATTCTAATATAATCAAAGTCAAGAACAATTACAGAAGACTGTGCTACAGATAGTAATGTCACAATCCATTGTTGTATGTCACTAAAGATAATGTTGCTTCTTGTTGAAAAGTTCTACTCAAACGTAAAATATGTTTACTTATTTATTAACTTGTAAAGAATGAGAGGGTATCACAATGGAGGCCTGAGATCTACAATCTTTCCTCTGAAAGCTGATTTCATGAACAAGCTAGAGTTCCCTGGCCTTCTATACTCAGTCTCAAAGACAGGGAAGATACTTTTGTTTCGAACACTGTGAAGTTCGTCTCTGATCTAAGTATACTACCTGCTGCCCTCTGAGATTATGGTTCAATGGATATAAGACATTATAATAGATATTGGAGAATACTCTCCTTTTACATGCCAATCAGAGGGTGAGAGGCCCTGGCTAACGTGGAAAAGAATAGGTCTTGAGACTCTAGAGGCTTCTACTCCAGTTCCCCACAAATGCATTCTGTAGCCTCACGGGGCAAAACCATGGAAACACACTCGAGTTTTATAAGTGGATAGAACCAGCAACCATCAATAACATTTTTTCTACTTCCGCTCAGAGCTGGTTAATCACTCTGGTGATGATCAATACTGAGACAGAGCTGGGTTTCCAGGGCTTAGCCTGATAAAGAATTGTTCACTCAGAGTCAATGAGACCTCTTCAGAAGCAGGGCTATTGCAAATCTGTTTAATTAAACCAGGAAATTCAGGAAGTCTTTGCAGCACTCCTCTGTTGCTGATAAGTTTGTGGATTGGGAGATAAATATACTGTTATTTGGAATTAAAATGCTTCTAAACACAGTTACATTGTTTCCCATTTCTTCCTTTCTTACCCCCCTTTCCCCTTTTCCATCCTCTCTTGTTCTACCCTCCTTCATTCCAAAAACATATTTCTAAGATTTCCTGAATGTCAGCCACTATACTAAAGTCCAAAAAGCCAACTATGATTTGCCTATGAAGCAAAGCATACTGTTATATGGTTATTTATAATTCATTGTGCTGAATACTGTAAAACTGGAATACGGAGGCCTGTGAGGATAGTCTACTCACTTTTTTAATTGTCCAGGGGAGCCTTTGCTGCATTTTTGCCAAATTGTCTGAGTGAGTGACCTCCTGTGCCCCACTAAGGCCTGTTATGTTTCTATTTATCTCAGACACTTCTAATTGTCTTGAATCCATTGCCAACCACAGGCACTAACAGCAACAAAACCAATTAAAGACCATGGATTCTGTAAGGGCATGGTTGTAATTATAATTTGCCATCAGTAAAAGATGAACTTTTTCTTTTTTTCTTATATTAGTCAGGGAATTTTCCAATGCAAATGTACTTTCTCAGAAAAGGGAGAAAGAAACACTTGAAAAGCATTAACCATGCATTCATATATTCAGTATCCCCCTAATATTGTGGAACATAATAGTGTCCATGTCTTATGAGCAAAGCATGCCTTCTTTTCACTTTCCCTTTATAACACAGACACACACACACACACACACACACACACACACACACACACAGAGAGAGAGAGAGAGAGAGAGAGAGAGAGAGANAGAGAGAGAGAGAGAGAGAGAGAGAGAGAGAGAGAGAGAGAGAACAGTGTCTTTTATCTATTTTCTCCATATTGAAATACTTCAATATTTCTTTCAATTCTGAGAAGTAAACAAAGCATACAAGGCTTTGAAAGTTCCTAAACACTGTACTCACAAGGTTCTTTCTATGAGGTCATATAAACATTAGTGATTATTGGGGTGAAGAAATAAATATTCTGACCACTTGAGCTGCCTAGTAGTTTTGCTGAAAGATACAGGGAGATAATTTTGAGAGTCAGAAACCATGCCGAGTGGCGCATTTCAGTGATAAGGATGTCTGACTCATTCACAGTCTTGATCCATGTTCCTATAAATGACCCCATTAAAGCTGGACTTGAGTGAAATCATTCCTTGGTCTGTTGTCCATGTCCAGGTTAGCGATGTACTTACTCATATATCATCAGGAAAAGGCATACATTTGTAACACCTGAGGTACCAGAGTTGAAAATCAAAACTAAAGTACCAAACATCAATGGAGAGGCAGCCTTTGACATTCTCTAATGTTCTGATTGGTTGTTTACATCTGCCCACACAATAAGATGGTATCAGACCGAACTCTTTACTGCCTATTAAAATCCAATTATTTTACAAGTTTTAGAAAAATTTGTTGGTTGTGTTTCAGGATGGAGTGAACATTGATAATGGTTTTAAGTTGTAATGCTATATGTGTATTCCAGAGTATGGTAAATCAATTTCACTGAAAAAAGGACAGCAGAAGTGTATGTACTCATTTTATCCCCAAACATCACACTTCATTTCTTTTAAGATGTTTGTTTTTGGGAACTCATATTGCTCTATACAATTCTTAAAGTGGAAGAAAGATCATGTCCTAAGTACAGGTAATGACTTTTGTTCAGGAAAACACATATCTTCCTGCACTTCACTCATTGTATCAAAAAAAAAAAAAAAAAAGATACTACACAATGCCCCAATTGCTTTCTGTTCTTCAAAGTACGTGAACATATTAATTCATAATTTTTCCACCTTTGCACCTGCCAAGGCTTCCCAATGGTGTAGACATATCTTTCTATGGACTTTCTAGAATTTATTATCCATCTTTTTTTCCTTGTAATATATATGTTCTATTGACTTCCTGTAGGAGGTTTTACATATGTTCTTAAGACCACAAGAAAGATTCCACCTTCTTACCACTAGATTTTTGCAGACTACAACTTGATCCCTGTTATGTTTGTCTGGGAAGTTCCTCTCTCATGACATTTACAGATCAATTTAAAAATGTGTGTGTGTGTTTGTGTGTGTGTGTGTGTGTGTGTGTTTGTGTGTGTGTGTGTGTGTGTGTGTGTTGTGTGGTACATGTCATACATGTACTTGTTTCCTTTGAGGTCACAGGGTAATTCCCCATTGCTTGCAGCTTGACTTGTAGGTACTTGTGAGTCATTCGACCAAGGTCCCGAATAACACACTATCATGGACTTCTTTGAGACTAGTACATGCTCTTAAATGCTGAGCCATCTCTCCAGGCCATGTGTGCTCTTCATTTCTGTGTGAACCTCTGAACATAGCAAACCTAGTTTTTACAATACATACTTTAGCACAATGCTCAGAATTAAGTACTTCCAAGACATTGTAATATAAATAAATACATAAAATAATTAATGCCATTGATTGTGTCCATTACCTAATGGCAAACTTGATTTTGATTACTAGATTATTGATGTCCACGTTTATATATTCATGCAAATCAGCTAATTCCTTAATTTAAACAAAGATTTATCTTCCTTAGTCTATACAACAGTTATATTGCTGTAAAATAAAACATGATTTAAAGTTTCATTTAGTTTTTCTCATTTGGCTTTTCATTCCAACCTCTTTACTATTTTGAAGAAGAATGTTCCCTTGATTTTTATCTTTTAAATCTTGTTGCTTTCAAATCATGACTAAAAAGTTAATGACAGCAGCAAAACATATTCACCACTTTTAGGTAACTTTATCAGTGAGTGAGGGACCTTCAAATGTGCAAGACTGATGCAATTATGTTTTAGATTTTAGTTGTAAATATTGCAGGTATCAGTCTGTTCATATATTTTTCAGAAATTTTATATTATATATATGCATATGCATATATATTATATATTCTCTATGCATGCACACAAAAATATCTATTTTTCAGAATCTCTCTCTCTCTCTCTCTCTCTCTCTCTCTCTCTCTCTCTCTCTCTCTCTCTCTCTGTCTGTGTGTGCATGTACATTTTGTATGTACATGTCTGTGTGGGTACCTTTCAGAGAGAACAATGGGTGTCCTGTTCTATCACTGTATTTTATGCCCCGGAGATACAATCTCTTACTGAACTTAGAGTTATGCTAGGATGTTTTAGCCATCCATGCGTCATGACACTAGGTTGTTCTTGAATAGTCACACCCAGATTTTTAACTGGGTGTCTGAACTTGAGACTTCATGTATGTGCCGCAAATGCTCTTGTCCAATGACCTATCTTCTCCATTCTGTTTTACTGTTCATATTTAATGCTCTGAGTTTGTTCATAAAGGCACCCTGAACTCTTAGAAAGATTCATAATTGCAGCATCACTAAATGGTACAAACTCATTCTTCAAAGAGAAGAAAGACATCTCTTCTGATGCAGTCTAAAAACTAAAGAAGTTACCATTGTTTTTTGTTTGTTTGTTTGATTGTTTGTTTGTTTTGAGACTGAAGGCAAATTTAATTTTCCCAATCCACTTTTTATATCATTTTAATTACATGCAAGTATTAAGGACGAGCAGTACAATAAGGAACTAAAAAGACAATAGTCAAGGAATAAGCAAGACAATAAAAAGACCTCCATGATCACTCCAGTGATAGCTGTTTCTAAGAAAGATCATTCTTTGTTACATCTAGTAACAGAATCCCAGTAAAACCATACCCACTTCTAGTAAAAATGCAACTCAAATGCATACATCTCACAGAGCAAAAGGTTTCCTTTCTAGAGAATACTGAAGGGAAGGATTCAACAAGAAGGAAAAGTACAACTAAAGGAGCTTAGCATTGGACCAGTATAAATAGATCTGAAAAATAAGCAGGAACCACTAAAATATTGTACTATTTAACTTAAAACTTAAGAGTACTACAAAATGAAATTTAAAATATGACTTTTGGATCCATTATATTGATCACCAAATAAAGAAGTATATATGATTATAGTTGCTATTTATTCCATCCCTGATGCACTCAATGAACACTTTGAGAAGCTCTTCGGCTGTGTGGGTGTTAGAGATGGATTCTTGAACAAGATTACCGCAATATAACTTTAAAAAATCAAACAACATATTTTATCTATTTCTTTATCTTTACAAGTTTTACACTAGAGAGAGGATTTTTCAGGTGGAGAAACTCCTAATATTTATTATGGAATATATGATATAATTTAAAGACAAATGCAACTATTGTATTCCTGGTTATTCAAAATATCTTGTAGAGTCAGCTGAGGCAATGTATATTGAATTACTATATTTCTATTATCTTTACATTGGGACACAAGGCTTTCTCAGACAGAAAACAGTAAATAGCATTAAATATTGTGTTAATTACCTAAGAAACTGTATTTAGTATGGAAAATAAAGGTTTTTTTTTTTTTAAATCAAACTATTATGGAGCTACATTATTTAGTAAAAGAAATTCAATGGCTAGTAACCTTTTAAACACTTTTATTTTATTTTCATTTCTTGTATGTGTTCTTTATAATTTTATTTTGACAGTTAAGAAGTTTATTTATAACTGGAAAGTGCTCATTAAATTTTATTTGTTAATATTCTATGAAATATACATAATTTATAAAGATTCTTCAAAAACAATTGGCTCCAAAGCATTGGGCCTAGACTTTGAAACCATGATACAAAGATAGCCATTAAAAATATCAAGCAGTGGAGTACTGGAGCAGTGGTTCAGTGTGGTCAGTAGCACACTGATCTTGGAGATGAGCCTGGTTCCGTTCCCAGCATCCACATCAAAAGGCTTACAATCCCCTGCAACTCCAGCACCAGACAATCTAATACATTCTTCTGGTCTCCACCAGTAATGCACTCATGTGCAAATGTACTGCCCTCAATCCATGTAATTAAAAATAATAAAGATAAAATTAAGAAATCAAGTACTAGTATCTTAATTTTCTTTTTTCTTTTTCTTTTTTATTGGTTATTTATTTACATTTCAAATGTTATTGACCTTCCAAGTTTCCCCTGCACAAATTCCTTCTTCCATCTTCTCTCCCCTGCCTCTATGAGAATGTTCCACCACCCACTCACCCACCCACCCAATCAATCCTTCCTCAGCACCCTAGCATTTCCCTACATTGGGTCATCAAGCCTCCACAGGACCAAGGGGCTCCCCTCCCATTGATACCAAGGATTACAGTTTCAAAGTTTGTTTTCCTCACATCCAATTGAAGAGATGTAAGTGCCTTACTTTAAGCACGTGAGCTCTTATCTCATTACTTGTTTCCTTAACTGTAAAATGAACTTTACAGCTAATTTCCAGCTATGTTATTTTATAGATAAATAGTATTTCACTGTGCATGTATCGTCTGCATCCATTTACTAGTTCACAGGACACAGGTTGATGCCATAATCCAGCTTTTCTGGGTGCTTTTACTATTAAACAAAAACAGACATATCTTGAATACATGATTTCATTCCTTCTGCTAATGAAGAAACATTATATTCTTGAAAAATGTTGAGGGCAAGGCTGCTGAATGTTTTTACAATGAAAACATTTTATTTGAGAAAATGCTTATGCCAGCTACTTAGATATAATGGTTTTATAGTCTTCTCCAAACAGCATTTTATGTGAAATATATTTATGTGGCATCAATATATACTATCACGTACAAAATTAATAAATTACCATCCTAATGAGATGGTTTGTTTATCTGTTTCGATTCTATTATATGATTGACAGAAGCTTTTAACAATAGTTCTTCTACTAATTCCACAGCATGCCTCCTCTGCAGCTCCTATATCCATATAGTTAGGTGAAATGACCAGCAAGTCAACAAAAGTTTGAAGACAGTCACTCGGAGAACCTGGTGTGGAAGCTGCATTTTTCTTTCATTAACCCATTTTTAAGTTTCATCATTTTATTTGGATGAGAAATATTAAGGAATCATAGGCCACTAAGTGAGCAGAAAAGAAAGTCATGAGAAAACTATTTCTCAATTGATTTCTGTACTGATATTTCACCAGACAAAAGTAACCACAAACTACTAATGGCCAAAACTTACTGTGATCCAAAGTTTACTAAAATAGGCAAACTGTGTTTGATATCATATGTTTGTTCTCTCTCTCTCTCTCTCTCTCTCTCTCTCTCTCTCTCTCTCTCTCTCTCTCTCTCT
>NC_034591.1:97448505-97456094 GCF_900095145.1 Mus pahari | reverse complement strand
CTCTCTCTCTCTCTCTCTCTCTCTCTCTCTGTGTGTGTGTGTGTGTGTGTGTGTGTGTGTTTGTATGTTCACACACATTTTTATGATTGTGTTGTGACTCATGTAGAAGTCATAGAAGAACTTTTTGGAAATCAGTTCTCTTCTCCCACCATGGGTTGAAGACATTTAACACAGCTCAGAATTTTGCAGCAAGCACTTATACCTCTAAGCCATCTTACTGGCCTAGCTTCATGTTTCAGATTTTTTCTGAAGACATTTGATCACATTGCTGAAAAAAAAAATCCTTCCACCCATCATTTAGTCAGTGAACTATATCTAAGACCGCGCCAGATGAAGAGGCATGGATATTGTATATTCTGAGTCGTTATCTTCCTCATACTGAATAATTGTTAAATTGGAATGTAAAAAAAAAATTGGCTTGCTCCACAACTAACTTCATTGTGGAAACCTGATAATTATCTGTGAAATTAGATTGTTTAGAAATCATGAATTACAGTCAAGATGCATGGCATTAAATGCAAATTATGTCTCTAAATTAAATACATACATAACAAAACAAGCCTAATACATTGTTAAAAGTCAGCCAACTCAGATCTTTCTGAACTTGGATGACTTAAAAGGTTAAGAAAAGTTTTCTCTCATATTTTTGTTCCACCTATAGTGTTGCAGACCCCTTCAGCTCCTTGGGTACTTTCTCTAGTTCCTCCATTGAGGGTCCTGTGTTCCATCCTATAGATGACTGTGAGCATCCACTTCTGTATTTGCCAGGCACTTATACAACCTGACAAGAAACAGCTATATCAGGGTCCTTTCAGCGTAATATTGCTGGCATATACAATAGTGTCTGCCTTTGCTGGCTGATTATGGATGGATCCCCGGGAGAAGCAGTCTTCTTCAGGAAGAACACACTAACTGAGTATACAATACCAGTGGTCATTCCTAAAGACATGCATACAAGTACCATTGTGTGCACTTGACTGTCTAAACTTAGGAATATATGAACTCTCAGAAACTGGGACAGTATACACAAGATCTGAACAAGCTCGAACCAAACACAATTCCAACATGGAAAAGGAAAAGTAGACATGAATCCCCACCCACAGACAAAGCATTATTGGTATTTGATAACTGCAGAGTGAGAGAAATTAAATTTTCTTAATTATGTGACACTGGATATTTTAATCATACTCTGTGACAGTCTCCTAATGCCGGATTAGTTAGCCAACACAAACTGGACTCTGCTTTAATATTTTTAAAGAACAAGAGAAAGCATGAAATTAGGTGGGCAGAGAAATAAAAAAGATCTGGAACTGAGGAGTTATATAATAAATTTATATTGTATGAATTATGAGAGAATAAGTTGAAATACTTGAAAAGACATATGCATGTATGAAACTATCAAACAAAAAATAAATAATGTAAATTACACTGAGGTCTGTCAGATGGACAATAACATTAAAGATTAACAATGAAATCTGAGGCAACATAGAAACATACTCATGTACTGTTCATAGGAATGTAAATTAATTCATTTCCTACTAGATGAAGGTGGATCTTCTTATTGCTTGCAAAAATAGACATATATTTGTGTTTTCATTTAATAATCCCCTATTAGGAATCTTTCCCAGTGATTCATTATGTGAAATATATATATATATATATATATATATATATATATATATATATATATATATATATGATAATAGTCCACAATTGGTAAATATATAACAACATTCAGTAGTCCAGGAAACCACTAAAGCTCATATAAAAAGGAGATTAGTTAAAGAAATCATGCCATATGAATATGTGAAACAGCTATCAAACAAGAATGACATATATTTACATCCAAGACAGTTCGTCAAGAAAGAGATAATATTCCTCCCCTGGACACATTCAGCTGTTAAAACTTCTGGCAGGGATGATATTGATATCTAATGTAGAGACCAGTGATATTTTTAAACATCCCAAATTGTTCCATAGCTCCTTACAGAAAAACTATATGACTCACAATGTTAATAGTGGAGAAACCTCAACCTGGACTACAGAAAATGCACAAGATGTGATTTGAATGAGAATTCTCTCCCATAGGCTCATCTATTTTTGTGGTGGATAGCTCTGGGGCTATTTGTAATTTGATGGTAATTCTATTCTCCAGTGAGGGGCTTTGAACAAGGAATGAGTCAGAACTCAGGTGATTTCCTGTAAGCCTTCTTCCCACCTTAGTTTGAAAAGTACACGCTAGGTCTGGTGATTGGGTAGATAAAGGGAAGGTGGAGCTGAAAGTTGGGAAAGAGAGAAGGGGGTAGAGAGAGAGGAGGACAGATGAAAAGGTGGAAGGAAAGTGGAGCAAAAACACGTGGCCTGGAGAGGTTACAAGTGGTAAGGGGTCTCATAGATGGGGGAGATGGTAGTGTAGTGATAGATCTGCCCAATCTGGGCACAAGGCTTGCATTCATATTAACTGCGTTGTTTTCTTTGCCAGGGCATATTTGGGTTGGAGAATTACCACAACATATTTGCAGAGTTGGTCACCAGTAAGTGTCAGTATTTGAGGTAAGCTATGGAACCTTTAGAAGACTGACCTTTGGTGGAGGAAGTCTTTCCAAGGAACAGACCTTGGGGATTTATTGCCTCATACCATTTCCCATTCCCTCTCTTGGTTTACTTCATGTGGATGAAAATGTGATCTACCAGTTTTCTGTTTTTGCTATGCCATCCCTGCTATAATGGACTCTATCCATTGGAAAATATAATCAAAATTCAACCCATTTTCACAAAGTTGCCTTTGGCAAACTGCAACAGAAAAGTAAACAATACATTGTCATTTACATTAACCCAAAAGAAAGGGGTTGCCATCTTTGTTGGTGAATTTTCATTGTTAGTTTCATGGAATTTAGAATTACCACTGGGATACATCTCTAGGTATATCTATGACAGTATTGCCAGAAATGTTTAATTGGGGTAGACATATCTACTCTGAATGTGGATGGCAGTATTATATGGGCTGGGGCTATGATATGAATATGCAGAAAGTAAGTTGAACAGTAAATTCATTTATCACAATTTCCATACAGTGCCAGGTTGGATATATCTTTTTCTTAGCTTGCTTAAATGTTGAGAGGACTTCATTTTTCTTATTTTACTTCTTTTTGGTATCATTATTTGAAATACACTATCATGGAGTCCACACTGACTATGAATTTGCTTTGTACACAGGAATGGCCTTGAAGTTATGATTCTCCTCTTTCTACCTCTGCAGTGTTGAGATAACTTATGTGCCCCCACTGAATATAGGGTCATGTAGTTCTGTGGACTAGAACCATGATTCCATGCATGCTAGGCAAGTACTCTTCCAACTGGAATGTACGTCCAGTCTTAGAGGACTCCATTTTTAAAAAATAGGTTATTGGAATGAAGGGTTCAACCCTTTTCTGTCTGATAGATCTTCATTTTCCTGTTGTATGCCTCTTACTTAGTGTTGGTCAGCTCAAATCAGAACATGCACACTCTGAAGATCAAAATAAAGAGAAAGATAGACATATAAGCCTAACTGAAAAACATTCATTTTGATCCTTTTAAAACTCAGCCAACAATATGAACTAACCAGTACCCCCAGAGCTCTTGTCTCTAGCTGCATATGTAGCAGAAGGTGGCCTAGTCAGCCATCATTGGGAAGAGAGGCCCCTAGGTCTTGCAAATATTATATGACCCAGCACAGGGAAACACCAGGACCAAGAAGTGGGAGGAGGGTATAGGAAAATTTGGGGATAGCATTTGAAATGTAAATAAAGAAAATATCTAATAATAGTAATTAAAAAAAAAAAACAGCCAAAGAATTGCCTTCCTTGCTCTTTTTTGCAAAGTTCTGTTATTTCTAAGTGAATCACTCTCTCCAGGTCACCCTGAAGACAAACTGTTGCACTGAAATAGGGCTTGACTACCAAGAGAAGAAATTGAAGGACAACTTAAAAGTGAACTTACCACAAAAATAAAACAAATCAATGATTACTATGATGGCATCATTAGTTATTAAAATTACAACACAGTGGAAAAATATGTAGTGGAGATTTGTGGTTACTTTGGAAACTCCCTTGTGTCATATCATGATTTTTCTGGAAGCTCTTTTGTAAGAGGGTACATGATATTTTCCTGGAAGCTGTCTTGTGAGAGGATGTTTTGCTGAAACTGATGCTTGAGAGAATATGTGATAACCCTACAGACAGTGAAAAGGCACTCTTGCCTTGCTATACCTTGCAATGCTTCGCTGGCCTTTATTATTCTTTGCTGATCTACATTTTATAGAGAGAAACACGCCTAAGACCTTCTCATGGTATTCCAGCTGATTCTTGACACTTCTGTGGACTCATGCCCATTTAGCAGTGCCTTCTGCTGGATTGAGCTTCTGTCATTGACTCATATTTCCTGTTTGCCATTGGACTTGGTAACCTGACAATAATGAGTGGAATCACCCCAAAGAACTCCTAAACAGGCCCACAATCCCCTTTTCCTAGAAGATTTCTTTTGCCCCTACCTCTAGTCATGGGGTTACAAGGAAGGTTGAAGTATTTAAGAATCCTTAAATAAAGTAGGTTTTGAAAAATCTAAGTCTACATAAGTAGATAATTAAAGACTAAGTAAAAGTCCTATGTTTTTAAATTGAGGCAGCACATTAATTCAAGTTGTGTGAATGTGGTGTATTTGTGTATGTGTGTGTGTATGTATGTATATGTCCATGTATACCAACGTATGGTGTATGATTGTGCAAATCTATGTATATATTATTTCTACTTTAAAATAAATTTTATTTATTCTTTGAGAAATTCCTACATGTGTACAATGCAATTTAGCATATTTACTTTTTGCTACTCCTCTGAAACTTCTCCTAGTAGCTCCAATCTCTTCTATTTCCTAGTTTTATGTTTTCTCTATTGGAATCCACTGAGCCCAGTAGTTCTGGCAATGTGTTTGAGAGTGTGCATGTATGAGAGGAAGAGGAAGAGAGAGAGAGAGAGAGAGAGAGAGAGAGAGAGAGAGAGAGAGAGAGAGAGAGAGAGAGAGAGAGAAATTGAGAGAGAGAAATTGAGAGAGAGAAATTGAGAGAGAGAAATTGAGAAAGAAATTGAGAGAGAGAAATTGAGAGAGAAATTGAGAGTGAAAGAGAGACAGAGACAGAGAAAGAGACAGAGACAGAGAGATTAGGATAACTCAGTGGTCCTTCCTCTACTCTGGATATTTTTTTCCCATAGCAGTTTTTTATTTGTTAGATATTTTCTTTATTTACAATTTTTTTTGTTTGTTTTTCAAGACAGGGTTTCTCTGTCTAGCCCTGGCTGTCCTGGAACTCACTTTGTAGACCAGGCTGGTCTTGAACTTAGAAATCTGCCTGCCTCTGCCTCCTGAGTGTTGGGATTAAAGGCGTGCGCCACGATGCCCAGCGGAGATATGTCTCAGGTTGCATTGTGTGGGTGTGATGAATTTTCTAGACTAGATTAACTGAGATGAGAAGACACACCTGAACTGTAGACTTAATGAAATGTAGAAGGGAATTTAGCCAAACACAATGCAACATTTTCTTTCTTTCTTTCTTTCTTTCTTTCTTTCTTTCTTTCTTTCTTTCTTTCTTTCTTTCTTTCTTTCTTTCTTTCTTTCTGTGCGTGGGGGGGGGGGTGTCAAAACAGGGTTTCTCTGTCTAGCCCTGCTGTCCTGGAACTCACTCTTGTAGACCAGTCTGGCCTCAAACTCAGAAACCCACCTGCCTCTGCCTCCCAAGTGCTGATATTAAAGGAATATGACACCACTGCCCAGCACAATGCAACATTCTAAAGGAAATATATCAATAATCTTTTCAACTATAAGAATTTAACAAGTAATATGGATCAAAGGACTGCACCTATGTTTCAAGAGGTGGAATATATATTTTAATACAAATAAATAAAAAACTAATTATCATGCCATCAGAAAATTTCTCAAAGTAATATAACTTATCATCATATCATATCAAAATTTGGATTTTAGGCACAAGGGCACAAATCTAATCCTAGCTACTCGAAACTCAGAGATAGAAGTGTAAAACAAAAAAGAAAACTGACTTAGAGTCCCCTAAATTTAACAGTATTAAGAAGGATCAATTTAAACCCCTTCCCAAATATAAAAACTAGCAAGACTTTTGCAGAAAAAATTGTGTAATTATTTAGAAGTTACTTTGAAATAATCTGATATGGATAAAATTATATATATATATATATATATATATATATATATATATATATATATATAATATATATATGACTATATATTATGTATGTATATATGACTATAGATGAAAATGGGACACTGAAATTCTAGAAATGTTTCTTCTGCAATATGTTTTCAAAAGTTTCTGTAATATATTACTTTAAAGGTTGCAATTTTCTCACAGAGATAGAATTTTAAGTTAACAACTCATAAGTTTAAAAAAAAGAGACCTAACAACAAACATCAAGGAAATCCAGATATTTTAAATATGTTTCAAGGACATAAAATATGTACTCAACAAAATTGGAAAATCTAAAAGAAATGGATAATTGTCTGAATATGTTTCAGTAACCACAGTTAATTCAAGGTTTAAATAAGCAATTAAACAGATTTATAACCTCTAGGGAAATAGGAGTCATTAAAAGTCTACCAACAATAAAAACAACAACAACAACAACAACAACAAAAACATAGCATAAGATTGTTTTAGGTCAGAATTCTACCAGACATTCAAAGAAGAGTTAATTCTAACACTCCTCAAATTATTCACAAAATAGAAACAGAAGGAACATTGTCCAATATATTTTATGAGGTAAGAGTTACTCTTACCAAAACTACATAGAGACCTAAGAAAAGTAGAATTAAAGATGAATTTCTCTTTGAGCATAGATGTAAAATTTATAAAGTACTTGTACCCTTAATCAATCAATCAATCAATAATCAATCAATAAAAAAGATAATCCAACATTATCAAGTAGGCTTTATCCTAGATATTCAGGAATAGTTCAAATATGAAAATCAATAAATATAAGCCACCATAAAAACAAACTGAAAGAAAGAAGACATGAATGTGCCACTAGATACAAAAAAGCCCTTTGATAAAACCCAACACTATTTCATACTACAAGCCCTAAAAAGATTAGTGAGATGAGGCACATATCTCCTGCCATAGTGAGGGAGATATACATATGTGGTCCTTCACTGTCTCAGAGGAGAAGAGGAAGGGGGGATGGGCAAAAAGAACTGTGTGAAGTGGGAGTCAATAGAAGGACGGGCAGGATGTAATGTTAAATAAATAAATAGGAAAATAGCTTTATTAATATATCTAATCTTGCATATTATCCATGTTTGAAAATGTGGTTTCGCTTTTCATTTTATATAAGTGATTAAAATTTAAATATGTAAATACAACAAATTGGATCTGATCTTCCAACTGGTAATAAGGACACATGCTCCACTATGTTCATCGCAGCCTTATTTATAATAGCCAGAAGCTGGAAAGAACCCAGATGTCCCTCAATAGAGGAATGGATACAGAAACTGTGGTACATTTACACAATGGAGTACTACTCAGC
>NC_034591.1:97445386-97448244 GCF_900095145.1 Mus pahari | reverse complement strand
TCCATCCCATCATCAGCCACCAAACCCAGATACTAATGCACATGTCAGCAAGATTCTGCTGAAGGGACCCTGATATAGCAGGCTCTTGTGAGGCTATGCCAGTGCCTGGCAAACACAGAAGTGGATGCTCACAGTCAGCTATTGGATGGAACACAGGGCCTCCCACGGACGAGCTAGAGAAAGTACCCAAGGAGCTGAAGGGGGCTGCAACCCTGTAGGTGCAACAAAAATATGAACTAACCAGTACCCCCAGAGCTCATGTCTCTAGCTGCATATGAAGCAGAAGATGACCTAATTGGCCATCATTGGGAAGAGAGGCCCCTTGGTCTTGAGAACTTTATATGACCCAGCACAGGAGAAAGCCAGGGCCAAGTAGTGGGAGTGGGTGGGTAGGGGAGCAGGGGCAGGTGGGGGGTATAGGGAACTTTCAGGATAGCATTTGAAATGTAAATAAAGAAAATAATAATTAAAAAATCGGAAAAAATAAAGTTAAAAACATAAAAAAAAGAAATTTAAATTTTTATTGTATATTAACTTTTCAATTATTCCTGAAATTAATAGAGTTCCTAAAGAATGAATTATTTGTCATAAATTCAAAGGAGTCTCAAATGGAAATAAAATAAATAAACTCTGATTTTCTCCAAAAATACATAACAAAAAATGCAGACAAACAGCAACATTCTTCAACATAATAACGGCAGTTTACAGCAAGCCCATAGCCAGCAGAAACTGAAATGGAGAGAAAGTCAAAACAATTCCATTTAAACCAAGAACAAAACAAATACAGTTTATGAAGATTTCACTAGAATATTAAGACAACTGAAGGAGATCAAGGATATACAAATTGGAAAAGAGATGTCAAATTATCATTATTTGCAGACNATATGATAATATACATAAGTGACTTTTAAAAATTTCCCTAGGGGAATGTTATAGCTGATAAACACTTTCAGCAAAGTAGCTAGACATAAAATTAATTCACAGAAAAAAAAATCAGTAGGCCTCCCATATAATTGACAAATAGTCTGGGAAATAAATCAGAGAAAGAACACTTTTAACAATAGCCTCAAATAACATAAAATATCTTGGAATAACTGCAAACTAGTTAGCTAAAAACTTTCATGATAAAAACTTTAAGTCTGTGCAGAAAAAAATTGAAGACGGTATCAGAAGATGAAAAGATTTCCTATGCTCATAGATGCGCAGGATTAACGTAGCAAAAATGGCCATCCTATCAAAAACAAACTGCACATTCATCACAATTTTAAAACAATTCTTCACTGAATTTGAAAGAAGAATTTTTAGCTGTATGTGGAAGCACAAAAATTAAAGGATAGCTAAAACAATCCTGAACCATAAAACAGCCACTCTGCTTGAGGTCTCACCATTCCTGATTTCAAGTTGTTCTATACTATAGTAATAAAAATAGCATTATATTAACATAAAAACAAATTTGCTTATCAATGGAAATGGATAGATCACAGAGATACAAATTTGTACACCTATGAATACCCAATTTTTGGTAAAGAAGCTAAAATGCACACTAGAAGTAGTAATAGTAGCAGTCGTAGTAGTAGCTATACCATTCAATTCAGCTATACCATTCTTGATCATGCACCCAAAGTACAGTTCATCCTATCAAATGGACAGTAGTAGGTCGGCCATGTTCATTAATGCTCTATTCATAAAAGCAAGAAACTGGAAACTCTCTAAATGCCCCTCATCAGAAGAACGAATAAAGAATATGTGGTACATTTACATAGCTGTTAAAAAAAAAAAGAAAACATATATTTTTCAGATAAATGAATGGAACTGAAAAAAAAATCACCCTGTGTGAGGTAATCTAGAACCAGAAACAAAAGCATAGGATGACTTTGCTTATATCTGAGGGAAACTGAGTCCCTACTGGCCATTTCTTGCCTTCATATGAATGTTCCAGTATCTGGACTATATTGCATCCAATTGAGTTGTTGTCCAAAGGAGTCCCATGAAAATCCATAAAAAATTCAGTCTATTGCCAGGATGCACTCCACAAACTGGTAAAGTCCATTTGCTGAAGACAACACCCCACAACCCATTGAACACATGGAGGTAGAGCTAGTACCTATGTAGAACCTTCATCTCCTTGTTCTTTTGTCTTTTTGTACTGATGGGTACTCAGCAGGCTACCAAAAGAGAAATGTAAACACCAACCCTGTCACAAACCCTTAATTCTGTAATGTGTTCTACCTGCAAAGTATAATAGGACAATGGTGGCAGAAAGCTTGTGGGAGAATCCAACCAATCTGTGATTTGATTAACAGTCCACTTCGAAAGATGAAACCCATACCCAACACTTTTTATGTGATCAAGAACCAGAAACTAGATAGCCCAGGGACTTAAGGTAGAACCAATACAACTGTTTGTTTGTTTGCTTGTTTTTTAAGTAACAATATTTTGACCCCTAATGGTATTCTGCTATATTCATAATCAATCATTATTAGAGAGGCTTCCTCCTATAATGGATGGGAGAAAAAATACAGAAACATACACCTAGACAATACCTAGACAGAGATACCTTGGAACACTCAGCTTTAAAATAGATGCCTCTATCAAATAACTCCCCTCAGAACTCAGTGTGTCCTATGGAAGAGGAGGCAAAAGTCATGTAAGAGCCAGAGGGAATGAGGTAGATCAGGAAAAAGAGATTCTAAATCTATTGAGAAAAACTCTTACAATTTTGTGGAGACTGAAACAGCAAGCAAGCACAGAACCTATCATTCTGTCTCTCTGTCTCTGTCTCTGTCTCTGTCTCTGTCTTTGTCTCTGTCTCTGTCTCTGTCTCTGTCTCTCTCTCTCTCTCTCTCTCTCTCTATATA
>NC_034591.1:97419164-97445326 GCF_900095145.1 Mus pahari | reverse complement strand
TATATATATATATATATATATATATATATATATATATATATATCCAGTTTAGCTCTTTTATAGGACTCCTAAATGTGTAGCTAGTGGGCCTCAAATCCTTGGGCCTTCTCTTGGGGCAATTTTTTTGTTGTTGTTGTTAATTTGACCAAGTTTGATGTGATAGGTGATAGTTTTAGTTTATCTTACTATATTTGATTTAAAACAAAGAAAACACTATTGAGACCAAAAAAGTTAAAACTTCTCTGAGTAAAGGATAATATTTCATGAACATTTCCTTGATTATGCCTTGAGCTATGCAGTACTTTATGTCTCTCAGGAATAAGTAGTCTCATCCATAATAAAATTGATTATACATTTAAAAAGTATGTGATTTCCTATTAAATATTACTGTAGTTGTATTTCGATATAGCAAATGATATAACAACAAAATATCATTAGTGTATATCAACTCACATAAACCTTAACATTATAACTCCTTCACTACAGCATTTTCACTGTGCTATACCCAATGTTAAATATTAATTTTTACATTCTATTTATATTAAAATACATTTTCTTTTAGCATGATTTATTTTGGAGACTCATTCTTTTCACTGGATAATGACCCATTAAGTAAGCATCACTTGTTTAATTCACTTTTCATCTCCTACATGCCATCCTATCCCCCTCCACTTTTCAGCATTATAAATAGTAGTGAAATAAACGCTTTCTGCATGCTACATAATTCTCATCCAGACTCATTCATTCTAGGGTGTATAGGTCTGGTATAAATTTCTCTCCTTGGAATAATTCCCAGAATTTAAATAACTGAATATAAAGTCGTGTCCTTCTAAAAATTATTGAGACATAAAGATAAATCACTCTTCCGAGATTCAGAAAGCAATCCGCTACAAGAGAAAATTTACATTTACTGACAATTATCTAAATAAGATATGTTTGGTTAGTCTCAGATATTAAGATGGTGGGTGAGTTGTATCTTGGGTATTCCCAGCTTTTCTCCAAAAGCTCAGAACAGTTCACATGAAGCTCGGGAAGAAGGAAGACCAAAGTGTGAGTGCCTCAATCATTCTTAGAAGGGGGAACAAAATACCCAAGGGAGGAGATACAGAGAAAAAGTGTGGAGCAGAGACAAAAAAAAAAAAAAAAAGCCATCAGAGACTGCCCCACCTGGGGATCCATCCCATATACAGTTACCAAATGCAGATAGTATTCTGGAGGTGAAGAAGTGCTTTCTGAGAAGAGCCTGATATAGCTGTCCTCTGAGAGGCTCTGCCAGAGCCTGACAAATACAGAGGTGTATGCTTGAAGCCATCTATTGAACTGAGCATGTGGTCCCCAATGGAGGAGTTAGAGAAAGACTGAAGGAGCTGAAGGAATGATAGGAGGAAAAACAATATCAACCAACCAGATGTCCCAACCCCCAGAGCTCCCAGAGACTAAACCACCAACCAAAGAGTACACATGGTGGGAATCATGGCTCTAACTGCATATGTAGCCTTGTAGGGGACATCAATGGGAGAAGAGGTCCTTGGTCCTGTGAATGCTTGATGCCCCCGTGTAGGGGGATGCCAGGATGGGGAAGTGGCAGTGGGTAGGTGGATGGGGTAACACCCTCATTGAAGTAGGGGGAGGGGATGGGATAAGGGGTTTTCAGAGGGGAAGCCAGGAAAGGGGATAACATTTGAAATGTAAATAAAGAAAATATCTAAAAAAGAAAAAAAAAAAGATGATGTGGTTGATATAGTAGAACTATGATGTTGTTAGTGTCAAGTCCTCTATGCTCCTCATTTGAAAGCTAGAAAGAAACCATGTGGTTTTTACTGTGGTCTCATTTGGTTGCGGAAATAATCTATTAGGGACCAGACTACAATACATGGAAAGGAACTGAATCTTTATCTTGGCATGAGGATGAGCATGGAATCCCTAGAGAATCTCTGACCTCTCAGTCAAAGTCCTGCTGTAAAATGATGTCCCTCCTGATGTTGTATACAAAACTATGTTTAATTTCCTAACCTCTAGGTGAATTCAGGTCCTTGGAGACATATGTCGAGTCAGCCACTTCACAGTTCCAGAGACCTTGGTTGAAAAATCCCAAACACTCAAACGCTTTCAGTTTATAAAACAATCCTTCACATTCTATTTAACAACTCTATACAGGTTTCTATTTTGTTTAGTTGTATTTATTGAGCTGTCAATAGGTTATATTTGTTTTGTATTTTTTCTTGTACTCTTGTCTATTCATGTGTCTTGCCATTAGTACAATTGGTGTACAGACCTTTTACAATCATTGGTGCGGGAGATGCCACAGAGACTGAGAGAATAGAATGCTCATAATCTGAATTAAAGTTGTCTGTTTTTCTGTAACATGTGAGCTCTTAGCACTTGTGAACTTGGTTTTCCTCCAGATATGGGGAGAGAATTCTACATGTTTTACTGCAACTATTGCTGCTAAATTAATCAATAGAAAACCATGATTTGAAAAGAAAAGTATTTGAAATGACACTTCATCATACAACCTCCATGGATATTGCTCATTACTAAATTTAGCTTCTTGAAATCTAAAACATATTCATATGTTCTGGGTTTAGTTTTCATACCAGTGATTAAATTCCTGAAAGCACAAGTTAGAAGAAGAAAAAGTATTTGGTTCTTTTTCAGAGGTTCAATCTATGAATGCTTGGCCTGTGTGATTGGGCAATGCATCTTGGTGGCTGAAGAGAATAGAACAGGGACCCATTTGCTACAAATAAGACTGGAAATAGATAGCCAGGAGGAACACAGAACCATGGGTAGCCTTAAAAAGTGCACCTCTACAGACAGTTTTCCAGCTTATTCCCATCTCCTAGTAATTCCAGAGCCATCACCTTAGTACCAAGAGCTGAGGACGAAGCACTAAACACACTAGTCTGTAGCCACTCTGAAAAATATTAGGTATGGTTATTATTACTAAAGCAAATAATGCTCATGATGTAATTCATTATTATTTGGTCGAATATTTGGATCTCGCCTAAACTTCTTGATCTCATGGAATATGTATTTTCCCTCATGCATATATTAGCAGT
The DNA here is from genome assembly GCF_900095145.1 of Mus pahari. NCBI lineage: Eukaryota > Metazoa > Chordata > Mammalia > Rodentia > Muridae > Mus > Mus pahari. Next base: position 97,442,264 of record NC_034591.1, on the reverse strand, counting down.
GTTTTCATAGCAGAAATAATCCAGGCACAGAATCCATCAACTAACAACCATGTGATGACTGCATATATTACCATTCTTGTTGATATGAGTTTGTTGAGACTTTACAACAAACAAATACACACACTTACTTTGGATAGGAGGAAATGCCATTCTTAATTATAACACCCCTTTTGTAAGATGTCATGCTGCATTTTGTCAGTGCCTCAAAGATGCCAATGGATAGCAGAGACACGTGCTAAGCCCATTATTAGTTTAGCTTTAAAAATAAAAACTTAGAAGTTGCCAGGAGGTGGACTAATATATTCCTTTTATTCTAGATGCTTGGTATTTTAATTTGAGTGTGAAATATCTTTGAATCACAGTGGCAGATTCCAGAAGATGATTAAGCACGGCATCTATTAAAAAGAAAAAAATATATTCCAATTACCAAAAACACATGCTAAATAAAAACACGCTCCTACAGTTAGAATTGAGTAATCTTCAACATTTTTTTAATTTCTTCAGCTTTCCTTCCTGTTATGATCTCTCCAAAATATCACAGCCTATGAAAAGCAAAGACTAAGTTAGAGTGTTCCCGGTTTCATGGACAATTTTTCTTGCAAATGCTTCTCGTCGTCCCCATTTTCTGGCCTTTTCTGTAAATATCAGCCTGAGTCAACTGTTCAGTGCATCACTGTGCTTTCATACCTGAAATAATGAATCAACGGTCAGCATTGATTTTCTAAATAGGGTGGATATTAGCCAATGAGGTGCTATCTGACCTTCTAAGCAGCATTTTCTTCTGGACCTGAATGTGTGTTGACTTTTATGTCACTTCCTTTTGGGTTATTTTTCCCCCCATATTCTCTTTGCCTCTTTTAAATGTTCCAGTTTTCTTGAGACAGAATTCTTCAATAATTAGTCCAAAATCTGGTTTCATTCCATAGCACTTCCTTAAGTCTACAAACAGCATAACAGTTGACGCCTCTAGGCGTTAGAAGCAAAGGGAACTCCAATTCCACAAACTCCAATAAGAAGTCCAAATAAACAGACATGAGCTCAACCTGAAAAATAGGACTTTTGATGCTTAGATAAAACCCAGTATTCTTTAGGATCTTGTGAAGCCAGGTACCATCTGCCCAAATGAGTCAATTTCCCTATCCCTGGGGGTTAAAGGGCATATGGTTTTCCAATTAGCATACACCTGTGGTGCCTAGCCACACACTAAAATCCATCCTAGCCTCAAGGTTCTTCTTCGTCCCTACTCACAAGTGTAATTTTCAAAGCCACACACCCTTTTCCTTTGGCCCTTTCCTTATTTCCAGCTACCTATTCTTCTTATCACAAACTATTCTCACTGTGTTTTGATCATGTTCTTGTTATGTTCACTGTGTTCTCTTTATTGCCTACCTTCTGCTGTTTTTCCTTCGCTTCCAGATATCCCAGACCATGTGCAGTCTACTGGCCATGTTCAATCTACTTCTTTTTCTGCTCTGGATTCTTCCAGAGGCCGTGAATATATTCTCTCTTTTGTTCACAATAAACCCTCCTTTTAATCATACCACATATCAATCTTGTTAAAAAGATCTTGTCAGGAGCCATAATGGGACAAGCTAATAACTAGCAGGTGATTGTCCTGAGATGGCCTGCTTCAGATTATTATATAATCTGTGACAGGTTTGCCCTTATTAAGCAAGGCTGTAAGGGATTCATTTTAGGAAAGATTCCTGTTATCAATACACTTTTCCTGTTATTATTAAACATATATAACAATCACTAAGTAGTAGCACACCCCTTTGGAGCAGATCTCTGCAGATCCACAAAGATGTAGTGTCTTGTAGTGATGCTATATAGACAAATAGATGACTTCTTATGTCTTAATGATGATCCTATAAGAATTCCTAAAATTCTATCTGTGATTATTAAGCTCTTTTATAGTGGGACTGCTATTAGGTCCTTTTCTGATAGTCAAAAGTGCAATGAGAACTCTGCCAGTCTCCCAAGTGTCACCAGTTAATTGCTCTTATATGGTAACCAGACTTTCTCCTACTCAGAGCACATTAAAGAGGTTGTAAAACAATTAACCAAAGGTCATAAATAGGGAACCAAAAATTTATTTTAGGTGCTAGGACAGAAGATAAAATATTGACTGGGTTTATCTACACAAACTTCACTAATAACTTAGTTATGGTTTTAAACCTTCAGTGAACCTGTGCAGCTGAGACAGGTGATGGATGTTTAGCCAGATAATCACTCCTAATGGATATGCTTGTAAACATTCTCTGTTATAAACTTCTATTTCAATTTATGATTTGATTTTGTGAGTGAACTTTTGATGAACTTTTCAACATGTGATCATGTATTCTGAAAGTAGTTTAAGATTTTTTGAGGACAAAGAGAGTAGAAATTTTTTGTTTTCCTCAACCTAAAAGATTTTTTTCCCTTTCCCACCTAGAAGAATTTTTCCCTTTCCCCACTTTTCCCCTTAGATAGCTTTCATAGGAAACTTCTTACAACTTAGTAATAAATTCTATAACCACTTTTCTCAGTGTCCCTTTTTCTTCTTGACTCCCGCCTAGTAGGTTGAAAGTTAGAGCCCTGCAGTTCCTGCTGAGATAGAACAAAGGCCACATTAGTTCATCCCCTGCTGTTAGGCTACAGGTGTCAATCGCCTAAACCAGCAGTTTTTTACCCTTGGAAAGAGCAAGGCAGGTTATAGGACTTTTTGAAGTTATCATCAGCATTTCAGTACAGTTAGAGAACTAGAACATCTTGAAATCCTCAGACTTTAAAGCCATCAATAGAGTATTACTCTGTGCCCCTGCCACTACCTTCTCTGGGTAGGGAGGCTCCCGGCAAGATCTTATTCTGATTTTAAAATGTATTTGTTTTAATTTTTAGTAGTGGGTGTTCTTAACTGTTAAGCTGTTTCTCTTGCCCCTAGATCTCATTTCAAGGTAAAGATGTTTATATTTGCTGCCTCATCTGCTTCATTTGCTTATGATTTTATTTTATTTTATTTTATTTTATTTTATTTTATTTTGGTTTCTTGAGACAGAGTTTCTCTGTATATCCCTGGCTGTCCTGGAACTTACTCTGTAGACATGCTGGCCTCGAACTCAGAGATCTGCCTGCCTCTACCTCCCAAGTGCTGGGATTAAAGGCGTGCGCCACCACTTCCTGGCCTCAGCTTCATTTGCATCTCTTAAATTTATGCATCCAAGTTCCAAAATGAAGTTGTTATCAGTCCTGACACTCATTGCCTTTCTTTCACTGTCTAATCATTCTTTGAAGTTTTCTGGAGTATACTTGCTGTACATTCTCAGGCTTATTCACTTCTGGGCTCCTTGATCACTCACACCATATTCTGAGTTTCATCTGCAATTACCTCTGTGTCAATACCTATGGTAAAAACTTGCCTTTGTTCACATCCAGTCAGAGCCTTGATTCTGTCACATTGACTTGTTAATGGTATTTCATTGGTAAACATAGCCTGTTTCCTTTTTTCCAGGAGGCTTAATTCAGACTCACACACTGTTCACTGTTACCTTTGCCTAACCCATGATGGTTATCTGTTGTCTTTAGTCTCAGGGCCTTCTATGCCTTACCTCCTCTGAGTTTCTATTTTACTAAGTGAGGAATTAGTTTTTGTTTTGCTATTGTTTGTTTATTTATACATATCATCCAGCAAGTTGCTTAGAAATTGAAAGAAATTTGGTAGATACAGCAAGCAGTTGAGAGTCAAGTATCCCCATTTTGTCACCATATGTGTTAATGTACAAACAAGAAACATTTTGAGTTTATTCATAAGCATGGTACCAATGATTTTTCCATAAACAATACACCTGAAGTCTCTTCACTTATCTCTCTCATCCAGCTGGATATTAACTTTGTTTTATTTTTATTTTCAAATTATAATATAATTATGTTTCTGCCTTCCCCTTTCATCCCCCCAAACCCTTTAATATACTCCTTTTCACTCTCCTTCAACTTAAGAATTACTGTATGTATAAATTTATTTGTGATACATAGTCCTAAATATGGCCAGTTAAATCTATATAGGTTACTTATATGTGTGCTTTCATGGTTGGAAGTTTGGAACTAAACAATGTGCTCCTTCCTGAGGAGGACCACTTCTCCCACTCCTATCTTTCCTCAGTTGCCTTTAGTTCTATTTGTAGGGTTGAGGCCTTTTGAGTTTTCTCACTCACTTTGGCATAGTTGTTGGTGCCATCATCATTCAGATAATGTTTAAATGCTTGAAGAGACTCCAAGATTATACAGCCTCTTGCCATTGGCCTTGGTTAACATTCCTCCAGAGATGGAAGTTAACTCCCTATTGCTGAAGATGCCATGAACTTCAGAAAGAGCCATAAGGGATCCCTGAGATGGAATTGACCTAAAATGTGCCCTTCCTGATGACGTGTCACAGCACCATACAGTGCCTTGCAAGGCACCAAAGATGGGAGACAACCAACAGTCTTACACAGCTATGATGCCTATGAGTCACATCAATGGCCAGCATGGCACAATAATCCTGCATGTCTGATAAATGCTACACATATGTTGGCAATAACCAGCTCTGGTCTGATTGGACTTAAGATCCATTCAACAAGGGGATATCATGACTGGGATTAGAAACATAGCTAATTACTCAGTACTAGTAAATCAAGGTTATTGAAGCATAATCTACAACCTCTTATTTACTAAACCAACAAAACCCTTAACAACAGTCTATAAACATTTGTCATTATACCCACAGATAAATTTAGTCTTCAACCTTCATCAAGAAAACTTCTTTTTGCAAAGGACATGGGCCACTACAGAAACCATAATCAATCAAAATATAAAGCTGTAGACCTGTGGATCAATCTGCAAAAGACTCCCTATTCCAAGGCCCTGAGAACATTGAAGAATATGGGGGCAGAAAGATTGTAAGAATCAGAGGGCCAGGAATTTTGCTATCAGATTGTGTCTCTTAATAACTTCAGAAGTTATACCTGTAATATCTCATCTGCATGGATGTAAACTTGTGAGATGTAGCCTGAGAGTTGCCTAAGGTCATGTATGGTTAAATGTTAAGACAACTTATTGCTTACTCTCCCTTGACAATGTTTCTTTATTCCCTGAATGCACATATCTTTGGTTGTCCCTTATTTTATTATACTTGCTTCTTTCTATAACTTTCATGGTTAAGCCTATATTAAAATGTTCTTATTAAAATGTCTACCTCTGATTTGCTATAGTAGCTAGTCATGAAATTCCTTCCTGAGCAGGGGAACAAATCCCAGTTTGTTCTGAATTGAGCTACCATATAGCTTTAGACTTTAGGACATGCTCAAGCCCATAAAGCTGACATTGTGGAGGTATTTCTCTGACCCTTCAAACTCACAAAAATCTTAATGTTTTTGTAAATATAACTTTCAACCTCTGGTGAATGTCCACATGCTTATCAATTCATCTTGGCCTATTAAGATTGTGATCTGGAAACTGTCTTGGCCTATAATTTGATATTTGCAAGTCACTTTACAATGTCATAAGGGCTTTCAACTCATAACAAAATTTGGCTTTCCAAATTTTTAGTAATATTTTAAAAGAATTATCTGTATTTTTTAGATATAGGTTGCAAAAAAATTGAAGATCAATTGAAGAGTTGTTCAAAACTTTCAAGTTAAATCTGCCATGTATTTTCAGTAAGATTCACAACTGTGGCCACTAGTGGGGGAAATAGAGCAGTAAGTGGCAGACATACTAATTCATGATCTCCTACAATCTGTCATTATTGAGACTCCTCAAAAATGCAAGCCAATTTTACTTATTTTGTGATTAAGTAGAGTGCCGTTCCTATCTTAGAATTCAGCAGTCCATGTGTGGATATTCTTGTATTCCTATAAACACACAGTGAGCTGCTTAGCAAGTGCATGTTGACTACAATGATAATTAGGAAAAAAAAGAACAGAGCAAAATTAATTGTGTGCTGGTAGGGAAAGTTTAGCAATGTCATTCCTGGGGTTTGACAGTAATTTTATTTAAAGACTTTTATAAATAACCTAAATGTAGGAGTACACAGTGAACTATCCACATTATTCTAAGCATAGGAATGCTGAGTCAGTGGGAGTGGAGCAGTGAGGGGTAAGAAATGGCAACGGAGCTGGAATGTGGGCTAGTGGAAAGAGAGATATTAAGAATTAGTCTAGATCCAGCATAATAGATCATGCAATACCATTTATGATCTAAGATAATGATCTAAAAATTAGAGTATGTCCTTTCAATAAAAATGCAAGCACACTATTGAATCTCTGTCTGTCTGTCTGTCTATGTATGTGTGCAAAATTAAGTTAGACTTTACATTATATATCTTCTCTCTCATGACAATTATATCATTATTTAAAATAACCAAGATACAGAACCAACTCAGCTATATGCAATGGGAAAATACCCATCCATATAACGAAGAAAATCCTGTAATTTATGTTCTATTGAGGAATATTTAAGAAAAATGAGCTATACATAAAACACCAATAGTACATAATCTCATTTATGAACATAAAATACTAATATAAGTAGAAAAGTAGAGTAAGTATCAGGGTATAGTGGTAGATTGAAGGAGAAGACATTAATAAAGTAATCTTCATTTACATAGGAGAATTAAATTGAAATATATTTAACAACAAAGTGATTCTACCCAATAGGAGCACAGTATTATGTATTGCATACTAATATTTAGTTCTAACCAAATATAGGTGTGGCTATGGTCCAGTAATACATATCACCCACTGATATTATACTGGTTCTCATTCATGTAGGTAGGCTCTAAGATACTGGCACAATGGTCATTGTGCATTTCTCGGCATGTATGTCATATTATATTCTTTAAAGAAGAGACTACTTTAAAAGTAGTGGCTAAATATGCTAATTAGAAACATTCTTAAAGTATATGTTCTTAGTATACCATATTGTACATAAGAAACACAGACAACATTACCTAACAAGTAGCATCTTTGGCCTCAGGTGCTACAATTCTGAAAACTAAAGATAGCCATGGTGGCATACACCTGTAATCCCAGAACTCAGAAGGCTGAGGCAACAGAATCAAGTATTTGAGATCAGTTTAAGTTTCAAACATAGCCAGGCTCATCATAAGTCTGTTTCAAAAAGAAAACAGACAGTATGAACATTTGAAAACTACACTATTGTCCATTCCTGCTAGCATCTGTCTATATTTACTGAGGCAAACATAACAAAATGCTTTTGAAAAAACGAGACACTTAATTTCAAATATACTTATGGTGGGAATAGGGTAACCCACCCTATTTATTTTGTGGTTTGTTGTTAAGGGTGTTTACATGGGAAATGACATGTAAATCTACATACTCAGTGAGGAGATTTGCCCTTGGCATGGACCTTATCCAACTAAATGGAAATTCTATGGAATAAAAATATAGAGGTAGGACCAACCTACCCTACACAGCTGGGATAACTTTATTCTCTTGATATCAATGTATCAGAAATCTAGATAAACTGTGGGACTTTCACAAGGCTCAAAAATTTAAACTGAGAGCTGCTATATTTTCTTTTCTGAGGTGCCAGTTTGAAAACAGCCTACTTTGGTCTGTTCTTCTTAGCCACCACAATCATTCATTCCTCTTACTAATATAATCTCACATATTTGTATATCTTTATCTATTGTATGTTATTTAACTTTTATCACTCTCTCAACTACTAAATATTATTATGCCTTAGGTATGCATCATCTATCTTCTATTTATTTACTTATCTATCTATATACCATCTATCTTTCTATCGACTCTTCCTGTTTCTTTTTTTATTGGTTATTTTATTTATTTAAATTTCATATGTCACCCCTTTCCCAGTTTCTCTTCTGCAAACCCCCTATCCCCTCCCCCTCCTCTTGCCTCTATGAGGGTGGTCTCCCACCCACTAACCCACTCCTACCTCTCTCTGCCCTAGCATTTCCCTATACTGGAGTGTTGAGCCTCCACAGGACCAAGGGCCTCCCCTTCCATTGATGCCAGATAAGGCAGTATGCTAGTATATATGGAGATGGAGCCATTGGTCCCTCCATATGTACTCTTTGGTTGGTGGTTTAGTCTCTGAGAATCTGGGTGTGGGGGTCTGGTGGGTCGATATTGTTGTTCGTCCTGTGGGGTCTCTATGCTCAGTCAGATGGTTTACTGGGAGCATCTGCATCTGTATTGGTCAGGCTCTGGCAGAGCCTCTCAGGGAACAGCTATATCAGGCTCCTATCGGCAGGTGCTTCTTGACAGCAACAGTGTCTAGGTTTGGTGTTTGCAAATGGGATGGATCCCTAGGTGGGGCAGTTTCTGGATGGCCTTTCCTTCACTGTCTACTCCAGTCTTTGTTCCTACATTTCCTTTAGACAGGAACAATTCTGTGTTAATATTTTTGAGATGGGTGGGTGGCCCCATCCCTCAACCAGGGGCAGTGCCTAACCTCTGGATATGATCTCTACTGGTTCTCTCTTTGCTTCCCTGGAAGCTTTTCTATCTCCTGTGAGTAGAATGATGAGGTCAACTCAGTGTGTGTTGGCTTTTCTTGGCAAAATGATAGGGCAATTGTGATAGAGAGATGAGGAGAAGAAAAAGACAACTTCACCATTTTAGACATTCGGAACCAATATGAATCTGGAGGTTTATTTCAGAAACTCAATATCCGAGCATGCCATCACTGCCTCTGCCTCTGAGCCTTGATAGTGTACCACTAAGAAAACACCCAACTGCTTGGATTACTGACCTCAAAATAATCAGCAAAACTTCCCTTTTGTCTTCATTAAAATGTGGATGAAATAAGGTCAACAAAAAGTCACATAATTTTTCAACTCCTGAGCATCAATACAATTCATAGAAATCTTTTATGTTTTCATATCATTTTCTGTTAGTTCATTGAGAATTTTGTATATTATATTTTAATTATATTTGCCTCTTTCCTCCAACTCCTCCAAAATCATCTCCCTCTTTCCTGTCCATCTAATTTTTTGTCTTCTTTTCTTAACCCACCAAGGACAATTTCTGAAGCTCATGTACTCTTGATGTTGGATTTTCCCTGGAGTATTGTCAACCTCCCAGGGCCCACAAGATTAGAGAAAGCTGATTTCCTCTCACTCAGAAGCTATCGACTGCTAAAAATTCCACAGCTATAGGTGGGATTTTATGTCTACCTTGTCTCCCCATGCTGGGATTGTGTTTGGCATGAGGTAAAGCATTTCTTGAGCTTGCTATCAAGATTATTGGAAGTTGGTGTGTGAATATCCTATGCTGGATTTATGAAACACTGATTCTTTGTAGTCATCTGCCGTATGTAACTCTTATAGTTGACCTTCACCCTCTTCCACTATGATCTATGTGCTTTAGAAGGAAAGGATGTGATTTGGATGTCACATGTGGAACTGAACATTCCACTGTCTTTTATTCTTTGTATTTTGACCAGTTTCAGGACTCTGTGTTAATTGCCATCTATTGCAAAACAGAGCAAAACAAAACCAAAACCAAAACAAAAACTTATCTGATGAGGCCTGAAACATGCACTGATTCTCAAACATTATAGATTTATTGCATTACCACTGCCCTTGGTTACCCTATAGAACCTAATGGTAAGACATGATAAACTTGAATTATAGAGCATGGATAAAACAAACTGATACTCACATGGAAGATTCATCCCTATTATCTGACTTTTATAGCTCTGGAAGATACTATGCATACTACCAGAAAAGCTACAATAATCACTGGCCTTGAAGGTCATGCCCACAAGTGCCACAGTGCTATGGATGTTATGATAGTAACCAATCACTTTCTAATTGCATTTAATATCTGCTCTGGAAATTGAAATCCAACTTAGGAACATTTATTGGGGTCAGGAGCTAGTTAGTAGAAAAGTCATTGGCCCTAGGTGAGAACCTAATACTATTACTCTGTTAAATGAGCATAATGTTGAACTGCCTATGAATGGCTTTAAAAAAAAAAAACCTTGGTTTGGCCATGTAAACAACACTTCAGTACTTCAACAAGGCATTTCAGATTCAAAAGTCATGCCTTAGTTCTTACTTGAGTAATATCTTAGAAAATGACAGAATTTATGAAAGGAGATTGCAAAACCAGATGTTTGGGGGAAATCGGTTAACATGTAAGAAATATTGCAACTAAATTTCCTTTAGTAATTTGTAAGATTCCAAGTTTGCCACAAAAATCAAAACTTTTGAAAAAAACTTAAAATTCTGGTATTTTGATATTTTTCCTTGAGTTTTTGAATTATTAATTGATGTGGGACATTTCTCATAACCCTTGGGAAGCCATATCAGGACATACTACATGTTAAATAAATGTTTCTCTATCCATAGGGAAGCACTGCAGAGAAAAAATGAATTCAGTTGATTTGGAGCTATGCATTCCTATTTAACATTTCCACTTCAGTCTTAGCTTTCTCTAAAAGGGAATAATGAAATCTCTAGATAAGTCATAGATCGAATATTACAGGGTTTCTGAGCCAGCCGTCATGCAAATGCTCCAGGGTTTTAGGCTTCCCAAATACCAATGTTGTTGAATCAATGGACAACATTGTCTAAGACAGTATTTACCATCTATCTTGCTAATTTCACACCTTGAGTCTACCTTACTGAGTTTCCTATAGAATCATACTAATGAAAGAATTACTAGAAAGAATTAAGGAAGCCTTAGGTTTGCACAGGTGGACAGCTATCTATAATGGGAACCAGAGAAATAAAATACAAAATAGTTGACAAAACTGTACAGTGAGCTGATGGTCACCAAGAAGTGAGGACTTTTCATAGGTTTTGATTTAATTACAGAAGTTACATTCAACATTGACAACACAAAAGTAAGAATGGCAGGGAAATAATTAATTAGTGTAGTCAGTTTATTACCAAAAAGCTCGCTCAACTTTTTTTTTTTTTTTAGTTTTGAAACTGGAACCACAGGCAGAAATTGAGTATTCTTTTGGGAAATAATGTTTAACAAGTTATAATCTGAATAGCTATCTATAGACAAAATTAATATACCTGCTGTAATTTATTAGAATCTTTCCATCCAGTTTAGAGGTTCAGGGCTCTGTAAATGTTATTTTCTCTGAAAGCAGTTTTATTATTTAGATATGGTAACCACAGAATTCATACTCTAAACATAGAGTAGGATGACTTACCCAAGTGTAGCACAGCAGTATGTGGGAGACTCAGGAATGAACCCAAATGTACATATACCAGTATGACTCATTCAGAAGAACTAAGCCTTTACTCATGTCCAAGAAGATGCAGAGAGCAGCACTGCACATGGAGGTATTTCTTGATATGATGGGGTGCCCTGTGCTTTACAGTGTGTTTAGTTGTATCCCTTTACAAACTAGAAATAAGTAGAACCCAAATTTTCACTCAAGACAGCAACAGAAGTGACTTAAGTCATCCCAAGGAGGGGCAGAAGAAGCACTGTGTGCTTGAAAGGACTACTTGCACACTGTTTTGTAAACATTTTTGAGATTTCTGAATCAAGACCAAAATTGATTTTGAAGAATAGAGTTCCAGTAATTTGAAAATTGGAAGAGAAAAAAATTAGTACAATTTGTGAAAAGAAATTATGCCATAAAATTTGTTTTAGAGCTCATTACTCAGTGATTCCCTAATCAAATTGCTGTATTGCTGCAAGTATTTAGCTGAGCAACTTTATCTGTATACCTAAATAACTGCATCCGTTTTAACTGGAAAGCTGGGAAAACAGGCTATAAACACAGTAACTGTAATTCCAGCGTTAAAAACATCATAGATCAACAATGCAAAAAGGGGTATTTGATTCATACCTTTTCTCTGTTTTACTTTCTTGTTTCCTCGGTGTGTGCACCTATTCCCAGATAGTTTTTCTTCTTCAGTCATGTAGACATACATGACCAGGATACACATTAATGATTTAAAATAAGAATGAAAAACAGTACTGAAATCATTGAGTTCTCTTTCCACCAAAACATAATGCACTTTTGTGGTCTATTATAAGAAAAACTGTGAGAGTCAGTAATTAAAGACTTTTATAAACTTATGGCAATAAACTTATGGCATAGGCTGCAATGAGTATGGTGGTGTGTGCCTCTAATTCCAGTACATGGGTGTTAGAAGCAAGCAGATAAGACATTCAATATTATTCATATCTTCATAGCAATACTGATGCCAGCAAAGAAATATATGAGACTTTATCAGAAAACACCATAAAAAGTTAAAAATTGCAAAGTTAAATATTAACCCACATAACTGATCTATAATAATGACTTCCACATGTCTGGTTTGTAGGCTAAGGAAGAAAAATCTTGATTATTTCCCTTGACACTGATTGGATTAAAGAGTCCAAAGTATAATAAATTTACTAAGAGAATCCCTTTTAATTAAGATGACCTTTCAATAACACAGACCTGTTACATTTCCAGATGGTTGAATGCATGATTTTTACAAATTTTTGAATGAGGCAAAATGCTGTGTCAAGGGAAATGGTTCAATGAGAAACGTGTGTGTATCAAAAGCATTGAATTGAAGATACAGTTTGCATCCCTAGAACTATGCAAAAGCATAGTCATGGATGGCATGGGCCTGCTATCCCAACGTGTCTGATAAAAGATGTGGCCTTTAGAACCCCTCAAAGCTCTTGGCTCAGTGAGCCAGACATACAGAACTGCAAACAATTACAGGTTCCATGAATCAAACAACTGTGGAGGCAATTATTCCCAGAGGTGTTGTATCAGTGCTCACACACATAAACAAGCACAGATACGGATGCTTAGGTATCATACACACAAGATAAAATTGTTTCATGTTTTTAAAATATCAGCAATGGTAGTTTCTTAATATAAGCATTAAGGTCATTAACCAGGCTACTCTGAGCAGCAGGCAGGAGAAACTGTAAATGTGCTTTGCATGTCATAAGGCTTTTGTGTTGCACAGATATTTGACCCCGTAACAAACTCTATTTGTTGACTCTTGCATTGCCTCAAGCCCAGTGACTCCTTCAACCACAGTGTTCCAAAGAATTAGTGATTAGAAGCCACATTTTAGATGAATTATAATGAAAACTATAACCAGGTTGTTTGGAAGAAATTGGGGCATAACCTTTACATGTAAAAGAATAGAAGCTCTCTGAATGTAAAATAAATACATATCTATCTCTGGAAGTGACATAGAACTCCGTAGATAAATGTAAACCATTGCCACTGTTCTCATTGAGGTTTATAAAGTGATAAAGGACAACATAAAAAGTGTTCTACAGGAGGCTGGTGAGACAGCTCCACAATTAGCAGCATTTGCTATTCTTGTGGGACATAGATTTGGTCCCCAGTGTCAACATGTTGCCTCAAAACATACTATCCTCTAACTCTAGTTCATGCAGACTGGTACCTGCTGCCCTTTGTGAGCTTCTATTTGCACATGGAGCACATAAACTCATTCAGACACACTTAAATGCAAATAATAGTCAATATGTTATTTTTTAAAAAATACACTGTAAAGCTTAATGATAATTTCTGATAATACATAAGGCAGAATAATTAAGGAGTATATATAAGATATTTATTTTATGTTGACCATTTTAAATAACCATTGCATTTAATTTTTCCTGAATAAATAATAACATAAACTCTTATTTATGCAGAATTAGCAATATTCATTTTACAACTGAGTTTTATCTACAGCTTAAGGGAAAAGTTATTAGTGGTGAGGACATATGTATAAACAATTAGTGAGATGTACCTCATTTCATCTAGTAGATTTTCTCTACTTAAATTGCAACCCATTTCTCCATTATTGTATATTTGTACTATGTAGTACATCATAAAATCAATTTCTTATAAAAATATTTCAAAATCAAAATTTATTATACATGTAGTAATAATTTTGCATAGTAAGTAGCAGTACAAGTGAATGATTTAATATCACTTTAAATGGAAGAAAAGGGAAGTTGTCCAGGTTAAAATAAGAAATAGCTGAATTTCTTTAAATTAATGACAGGTCACACAATTATATTTCAGAGCCTATAAAATATAATTTATGATGTGTGTAAAATATGTACAAATTATATTGCTAAACCATGAGTGGAATAAAAAAATATGCATTCTAGTAGAGTAGTAAATCAGATTATATAGCTGAGTAGAGCTATGAAAAATAGCCTTGATACAGATTATAGACTACAGAAATTGATACATTAATAAAAGGGCTTTTCAACTCAGATTTTGGCCTTTTAGCTGTAACAGTATGTTTTAAGTAGGTGGCGACATAAAAATAACTTTTCCACTTTTGATAATAATAGAAAAATAGGAATTAAGGAAATGTGTGAGAAAATAACATGGTTACTAGTCCAGGTGCAGTTCCACATAAATCACTCACGGAAGCTTTTGAGTACAAAGTACTTCATTGTTCATTTGTGTAGACAAGAAACTCATGGTGTGTGTGTGTGTGTGTGTGTGTGTGTGTGTGTGTGTGTGTGTGAATGTTTGAGTGGGTGCATTTGTGAGTGTGTATGTGTATGTTTATGTATGTGCATGTTTCTCGGTGTGTGAGTCTGTGTGCTTGTATATATGTCTTTCTGTACATGTCCATGTATGTGTGTGTGCATGTATATGTGTATGTGTGTGTTCCGTGTGTGTGCATTCATGCATATGCATGGATGCGTGCTTGCTTGTGTCTATGAACATGCACATTTTTATTCGGAATAATCTCAGTGCTGGTCCATGTCTTCTAACTTGTTTAGAGACTGTCACGCCACCCTGTCTGTGACATGCTCGCTCACTGGTCCTGGAGCAGCCAGGGATTATCCTGTCGCTTTTTCTCATCTTTCTTTAAGACCCCTACGATTACAGGTGGTCACTCTATTACCTGCTTTGTGTGGTCTCTGGGGATTTAAACTTAGCTCCTCGTAAGCAGCAAGTAATTTCTCCACTGATCCTTTTCACCAAACCAGGAAGCAGGTAATTCATTCAAAGAATTGATGTTGATAGCATGGATCCAGAATTACTCTCTAAAACTGTAAATGACAGAGGCCTTGAGAATTGTACACAGCAATAGAACTAGAAGTTAGTGACAGGGGTAATGCAAGCTACGGTATCAGTCAGGAATAAAGACATCCTGTAAAGTATTCTAAATGAGGGTGATGCTCAGCTGTCCTCATAGGCTCTGGGGTAAGTATTGGGCTTGAGTGAGCAGTATTAGGGTCACACTTTATATTGGAGCCTGAATTAATGTTTCATTGAAAAAACACCCCCTTTAAGGCTAAGATTTTGTGACTATTAACATAGAAGAAGACTTTTGAAAGCAAATTTAGAATCCTGTAAATATTAAATGAGATAATTCCCCACTTAGAGTTCTTAACATCCCTATATTGAGCTGTTTCTAAGGCTAAATGCATACACTGTTTTTCTTTCCTTTTCCTATTTTTTTTTTGTTTTTTTTTTTTTAGCTTTCACGCTTTAGAATTAAGTTGAATGGAATTAAATGAACTCATATACTAACATGAGCATGAATTTAAAATGTCTTTTTATTTTAATACCTAAATCGGAACATATTTACTTCATGCTGCAGTTCAGAAAAACAACTAATTTTGAGCAAGTCATCAGGTAAAAATTTTCCTTTAATCTTTAAAGAAGTGCCATAATAGAAAATCTACAAGGCTTTATATAGAAGTCAAAGTTAATACATTAAAAAATATGTTTTCTTGAATCAGTGATAAACTAGAGTATGTCTAGCAATAATACATGATTAGAAATCTAACCTATTGTTATTTTTTTAATGTATGCTATTTATTTAACCCACTGAGCAGAAACTATAAGGCAATGTGTTATCAATTTGCAGGCAAAGTAATTGATTTAGGGAAAACTTGAATTTGACTGACTGAATGACTGACTTACTGGTTGTGGTAATGACCATTTTTACTATGGCTTGGAGCACATTTGGAAATCATTCTACCCTTGAACTCTATCTGTACCTTCCCTCTGTTTATATTAAAAATAAAAATGAGTTGCCCAGGGTGGCCCTGAACTCACTCTATAGCTCAGGCCATCTCAACATTTTGGTCCTCCTGTAGCGTAGGAAGCATCTGCAATTACAGAGCCGACAACTCACCCAACTCGTTAAGAGTTCTTTTATCTGCCAGAACAGGACCAGCATAATCCGAGCTAGCAGTCATAAAGATTGATTCCTCAACGTTATACTGTACATCTAAATGTGGAAGTGGATATCTGTTCTGTGGGAAATAAATGCTATTCAGCTTTACAGCTCTTAAATAATGATGGATTCATGAAGAAACTGTAGATAAAGTTTAATATTCTTCAAACAGACTAAACTATGGGTGAAATGGAATATTCTTTAAGTAGGGTGAAGAAAATCCAAAACCTGTATGAGAACCAACAAGATTGTCTCCTGGGGACAAAACCAAGAAAAACTGCTTATCAGCTGTGGTAATATGTGTGGCCAAATCTCATAATCTGAGGCCAGTCCTTGAGAGATGACAGACTACAAGTTGTATTCTGACTGCCACATGTGTTTTATGCCATTTGGAGCATGCATACTCTACCACACACACACACACACACACACACACACACACACACACAGAGAGAGAGTGAGAGAGAGAGAGATGCACACACAAATACATGAAAATGTAAGAAATGAATATATTTCATCTTTATAGTATTACAAGAAATTAAATGTTTGTTTTGAAAATAATTTTATTATGGAATTTTTTTTTCAGAATATGAATGCCAAATGAAGAAAAGTCAGCAGATTCCAGCCTTTAAGTTTACAAATCAGGATGAGTTCAGTGCTTTTGAATTAATTGTTACAGAAGTGAATCTTATAAAGCCAATGCAAATACAATTTATTGTGTATAATTGTGGTGTCTAATACTGATGATTGTTTTTTGAACACTACTTGATGCCCTCAAATTCTCTGTAGATAAATATGATTGAGAAAAATTTCAAGACCCTCAGAAAATGTATAATCCTTCTTCAACCAAATACATTTGATGTGTAAGGGGTGTGGGTGATATTTGGTGGAACAACCTGTCTGATTTGTTTTGTGTTAGTTGAGACATGTTCTCCCAATTTCAATGAAGAAGTTGTATACACTAGGAACCATTTATTTGATTTATTACTACAAAAGCATTCTCATCATAACTAATTAAATAACATAGATGAAGAAAAACTAACTTTTGAGTGGGGCAGGAGAGCTAGGTCAATGATTAAGAACACTGCGGCTCTTCTGCAGGACCCACCCAGGTTTGATTCCCCAACTGACAGGCTGTCTTAAATTCCAATTCAATTCAAATTCTAGGGGATATGATATCCTCTTCTGGCCTCCTGAAGGCACTGCACACAAGCACATGGTACAGAAACCTTCAGAGAAAACATATAAAATACAACAACAACAACAACAACACCACACACACACACACACACACACACACACACACACAAACACACACATAACGTACCTGACTCTTAATATATTTGTATTCTTGCATACATTTATGAGAAATCTAAATATTCCTAAATCTCTATATTAATTTGAAGATAACTCAATAAATTTTATTTAAATTCTTAGAATTAAAACCTATATGTATACATTGATGAATACTACAACAGAGGAGATGAAATAACAAAGTGTTTGAGGTAGCTTTTTCTTTTACACTTTTAAAATTTTTATTTTTTTTAAATGATTTGTACCTAATGCATAAAACTTTAAGTGGTCATTCATAACAGCTCTCAAATCTTTTCTTGAACAAATAGATGAGGTTAATTACTTAATAACTACTGTGGCTAACTAGTTTCCAGAAATAGTGTTGTCCTTAGAGTAGGTAAACTCATTGGATGGTAACAATCACTATTTGGAGTTTTGCTCCACATTTAGTGAAATAACTAGGCATGTCCAAACTTTTTTGCTCAATTATTTTATACATAGCTTTCTTATCACTTTTCTCTCACAAAGATATTAAACTTGTTAGGTGTTGGCAGTGAAAAACAGTGGCCAAAGAGTAAATATTTGTCTCAGTAACAAGTGCGTAGTTGCAATAAACAGTCATTGTTCACTGTATCTTTAAACATATACTTCTTCAGTTCCTATATTTGGGATAGTTTTCCTTACTTGAGTAATTATAAGTTTGTTTTCTGGTGGCACGGAAGCACATTACCTTAGGCAACCCACAGGAAGGCCATTACAAGAGGGCTGCGATTTTCTCAAAAACTTCCTTGACATCCCCTAACCAGTACAAGATGCAATGGCAAGGAGACATGAAGAACAGTATTCATCATCTTGAATGATGTGAGATAGGAAAAGATTCAAAGAAAATAGCAGAGAAATTTATTCAGAAATTTATAGACTGTGGATGTGGCTTGGGTGGTAAAGAGCTCACCTAATAAAGTCTTGGATTCCATGCCCAGACCTGCAGAAACCAGGCATGGTAGCCCATATTGATAACCCCAGAACTCAGCAAGGGAAGGCAAGATGACAGAACTTCAAGATTATCCTTAATTTCATAGTGAGTTTAAGGCCAGTCTGAATACACAAGGCAATGTTTAATATGCATCTGTATGTGATGTATAAATTATCCTACATAATAAATGTAATAAAATATAATGTCTAACACACATATATCCAGTGATGTAAGTGTTCATGATAGCCTATAGAACAACATGGAAAGACTTGAGCACAGGATTCTTACAGAAATGACAACTGTGCTAAGTGCAAAGAGGCTTCAGAGGTACCTTGACCAACACACTTCACTTAAGTATTTCTTTTTCCAATGAAAGTTTCATTAAACAATTAATTAAACATTAAACCATTATTTGAGTAGGAACACCTGGGAAGAAAGCGTGATTTTTGTGTTCCTTTCAGTAGCTCATTTTATTTCCAAGTTAATAAAAAAACAATCGTTGACTCTTCCTATTGACAATATTTCAGATTTTCTAAAATGAGAACTATCCAATTATCTGTGCTAGAGAGTTGGATCAGAGTCTGAGAGCACAAACTGCTCTCTCATAGGACATGTGCATCCTTCTCAGCTCCTATGTTAAATGCCTTATAACTGTCTTCAACTTCAGTTCCAGAGGATATGGCAAGCTCCTCTGAGCTCCAGGAGCCATGTGCTCATGAACATATAAGCTACATCCAGACACATGATTAAGAGTAAAATGATGAGTTTTAAACAAATGATAAGATCCACAGGGAATGCTTCCGTAGTTATCTGGAGTATAGTATGGGCTCACTGGGCAAATGCAATCTAATTATATGATTATTACTGTTTGCTGAATGAACATCATGATGAAGATCTGTGTCAAGAGAGCTTGCCCAAAGTTAAGAGTTTCAGAAGAAAACCACATAGCACGTGAGAATAGAAAATAGGAATTTAGTAAGGTGGGTAGATAAAGTTGGAGGAAAAAGTTCAGCCAGAGTTTATAAGCTGCACTGTTCTTTTATTCTAAGAAAGGTCACTGAAGGGGGGTGATGAAGCTTTTATCAACTGAGCTTATACAAGATATTTCATCCAGTGATGAGTCTTATAGACTAGGAGGCAGGCAGACCAGATATAGATGCATCTAAAGATCCCCTGATTGCTGGTAATTTAAGGGAAAAAAAAGAAGGGTTGGGAAAACTTAAGTTGTAGTAAACCAGTTGTTTCATTATCATTATTTTAGCACAACCAGAAAATACTAACAAATCGGTAAATAGTATGATTTCCTTACAGTGGGTATTACAAATAAAATTTTAGTCTCAGAATATCTGACATTGAATAAGTGTTAATAACTTGTTGCCGTTATATTTACTGCAATCCTTAGCTCAATGAGAGACTATGATTCTAAAACATAGAGCCTCTGAAGCCTTCTGATCGCACATATAGTTTGATATAAACAGATTTCAAAGCTACAACATCATCTCATAAGACTTTATCAATGAAGGAGCTAGAGGAAGTACCCAAGGATTTAAAGGGGTCTGCAACTCATAGGAAGAACAACAATATGAACTAACCAGTACCCACTCACCCAGAGCTTGTGTCTCTAGTTCCTTATGTAGCAGAGGATGGCCTAGTTGGCCATCAATGGGAGGAGATGCCCTTGGTCTAGTGAAGATATATGCCCCAGTTCAAGGGATTGCTGCCAGGGCCAGGGAGTGGGAGTAGGTGGGTTGGGTAGCAGGGCAGGGGGAGAGCATAGGGTACTTTTGGAATAGCATTTGAAATGTAAATGAAGAAAATATCTAATAAAAAACAAAACAAAACGAAAGACTATCAAAAATTGGATAGATTTCCCAATATACACATATTTTAGGAGTGCATAAAGTGGTCTCCTCTAAATTAAATATGCTTATCAATGAATCAAAAAATTGACCATCACTGTTGAGAATCTGACCTTATAGACTAAAAAGAAAAAAATAAATGACAAAGAGAGAGCAAAGCAGGAAGAAAGGCACTGAGCGAGGAGCCCATTTTAGCTACACCTTGAGAGTTTTGTTAAAAAGGCAAATTCAGCAAGGAGAGATGTGAAATGTTAGAGTCACTTGTATTAGCAGGAAATACAGCAAGCTCAAATGCCCTGGGCACTGAGTGATTGTGGTTACTAAGTATGACTCAAAGAGAATCAGTGACACACGAACAGAATGATAATGTATCATAGTTTATAGCACAGTGGAAAACTCTCATAGGAACTTATCGAACCAGGCATTGTAATCTGTCCATTCATTTGCTTTACCATAGTGCTACAAACTCAGCCCATATAACAAAATCTTTCTAGGCAGCAACTACAAGCTTTATAAAATGCTTCATTTGATCTTAATTACACTCAACATAACAAAATTCAGACTGTTCAAAAGATAGTTGTTAATAGCTACAGTCATTTTTCTTTAAACTAACACGTGGTATCTCCTACCATCATGTCATTAGGCACTCAGCTGTAACCTTTAAGCACATTGCCCAACTATGAGACAGACATGCCATCTGGGTGACAATCAAGGAAGCCATCAAACTTAAAGTCACCAGGAGACCATTTCTTTGACAGATGTACCCTTTACACTTCTGAAAAAAAGTTATATTTTCTGAAATTAGGTTCCTCTTCATGATTACTTGATCACTTACTCCTAACAATACTTAGTGTGTCCCTGACAAAAGTGACCATTTTCTTTGCTGAACATTAGCAGCAGATGACATCAAAGATACATGGTGAAGCGATCCCATACCTACATGGGTGGTACTTCTTTTTACCCAAAATAAACAGACATCCTAATTGTTAAAATATAAAATAATAAAGAGATCTTAGAATTGAAAGAATATTTTACTACTAATTTTAGCCAACAAAATAAATATTAAAATCTTTTTTGTTGAACTCACAGTCCAGTGGAGAGTTTTGTGCACTAAGTTACATCTGCTTGGATCTTTGTATCTACTGAAAAATATCATAAAAATATTATCTCCAAAACTTCCATTTTTTGAACCTTACTAAAATGAGATTTAAGATTCAGTGAGCATATCCCTCCCTCTAATATATCTGTCTCCCTCCCTTCTTTGTCTCTCACTTTACATTTCTTTCTTTCACATTAACACATATACAAAGTGTATATACCATGTGTACATTGGTGGTTGGCAAAAATTTTTCAATAGATAACTTTTATATCCTAACTGTCGCAGTAGCCTATATGCTTACTCTAGTGTTGGAGGGGTCTTTAACACTTTTATAAAGTGAAATTAACTATGGTGTTTGCATACTGTCTTGTTTGGTCAAAATCTTTAATCCCAGCACTCGGGAGGCAGAGGCAGGCAGATTTCTGAGTTTAAGGCCAGCCTGGTCTACAAAGTGAGTTCCAGGACAGCTAAAGCTATACAGAAAAACCCTGTCTCGAAAAAAAAAAAAAAAATCAATTCAATGAGAACAGACTATTACACTCTTTTTCTCAGATTTCTTATTTTAAATCTATCTATCCATCTATCTATCTATCTATCTATCTATCTATCTATCTATCTATCTATCTATCTATCTATCATCTATCTCTGTGTTTTAGTGTGCCTGCACATTTGTCAGTGGGTGCGTGAGCACACATAAGTGGTGTGGAATGTTGATTCTTTTTAAAAATATTTATTTAATGTATGAGTTCTGTGTTGCACATACATTCCCATGCAGGAGGGGGGTGCCAGATCTCCTAATAGGTGGTTGTAAACCACCATGTGGTTGCTGCGAATTGAACTTGGGACCTCTGGAAGAGAAGCCAGTGCTTTTAACTGTTGAGCCATCCCACCAGCCCCTTAATGCATGTCCTTATACCCTGGGTAGATGCCCTATCATAGAGCTATAACGTCTGAGGTAAAAATCCTCGTGGATGATCTTTATTAGATAAGTAAGATACCCAGTCTTATTTATTTTAATGTGTTATTTATTTTATGTTAATCAGTTACTACATGTGTTGCATCAGAAACCCTAAATAAAGATACTTTTCTAAAATTAATAAAAAAGATTGCTTGTTCGTGTTTTCCAAAATGGATGCTGAGGTCATTCTGGCTCATACAAGTCTTACTACAGGCATGACCTGTGAATTCATGGATTTCTTGCATGGCCTGTGAATTCATGGATTTCTTGCATGGCCTGTGAATTCATGGATTTCTTGCATTGTCTTTCTTCTCTTCCCACTACAGCAGTTATATGTTCGTCCATGCAATTGCAGATACCGTTTCCAGACAGCCTGAGTAACAGAATGAGGTTAGGATTCCTGCTTTATTTGTAGCTGACAGTAGTTGTCTGCATTCAGCAGGAAGGCATTACTTGTGCTGAGTCTTAGGAGACCAAGAAATGTGAGGTTAGTATAAATCTGTCTCATCAGTGACAGAGTTTGCAACGCTGAGCCCTGAAATAGGTTAAGTTCTTGTGTATACTAACACTTTTTATATAACTTAGTGACTTAATATCAACAGTGTTTCTCTTTTTTGTTTTTTGTCTTGTTTTGTTTTGTTTTGTTTTGATTTGTTTTGTTTTATTTTTCCAGGCATCATTTCTCTGTGGAACCTTGTATGTAAACCAGACTGGCCTCAAACTCAGAGATCTGCTTCTCTCTCTCTCTCTCTCTCTCTCTCT